>NW_027213456.1:17500-37691 GCF_042767895.1 Penaeus vannamei | reverse complement strand
TCACACCAACGAACTCTTGCCGTTCACACCAACCAACTCTTGTCGTTCACACCAATGAACTCTTGCCGTCCACACCAACCAACTCTTGCCGTTCACACCAACGAACTCTTGCCGTTCACACCAACGAACTCTTGCCGTTCACACCAACCAACTCTTGCCGTTCACACCAACCAACTCTTGCCGTTCACACCAACCAACTCTTGCCGTTCACACCAACCAACTCTTGCCGTTCACACCAACCAACTCTTGTCGTTCACACCAACCAACTCTTGTCGTTCACACCAACCAACTCTTGCCTTTCACACCAACCAACTCTTGCCGTCCACACCAACCAACTCTTGCCGTCCACACCAACCAACTCTTGTCGTTCACACCAACCAACTCTTGCCGTCCACACCAACCAACTCTTGTCGTTCACACCAACCAACTCTTGCCGTTCACACCAACCAACTCTTGCCGTTCACACCAACCAACTCTTGCCGTCCACACCAACCAACTCTTGCCGTCCACACCAACCAACTCTTGCCGTCCACACCAACCAACTCTTGCCGTCCACACCAACCAACTCTTGCCGTTCACACCAACCAACTCTTGCCGTTCACACCAACCAACTCTTGCCGTCCACACCAACCAACCCTTGCCTTTCACACCAACCAACTCTTGCCGTCCACACCAACCAACTCTTGTCGTTCACACCAACCAACTCTTGTCGTTCACACCAACCAACTCTTGCCGTCCACACCAACCAACTCTTGTCGTTCACACCAACCAACTCTTGCCGTCCACACCAACCAACCCTTGCCTTTCACACCAACCAACTCTTGCCTTTCACACCAACCAACCCTTGCCTTTCACACCAACCAACTCTTGCCGTTCACACCAACCAACTCTTGCCTTTCACACCAACCAACTCTTGCCGTCCACACCAACCAACTCTTGCCGTTCACACCAACCAACTCTTGCCGTCCACACCAACCAACCCTTGCCTTTCACACCAACCAACTCTTGCCGTCCACACCAACCAACTCTTGTCGTTCACACCAACCAACTCTTGTCGTTCACACCAACCAACCCTTGCCTTTCACACCAACCAACTCTTGCCGTCCACACCAACCAACTCTTGTCGTTCACACCAACCAACCCTTGCCTTTCACACCAACCAACTCTTGCCGTCCACACCAACCAACTCTTGTCGTTCACACCAACCAACTCTTGCCGTTCACACCAACCAACTCTTGTCGTTCACACCAACCAACTCTTGTCGTTCACACCAACCAACTCTTGCCGTTCACACCAACCAACTCTTGCCGTCCACACCAACCAACTCTTGTCGTTCACACCAACCAACCCTTGCCTTTCACACCAACCAACTCTTGTCGTTCACACCAACCAACTCTTGCCGTTCACACCAACCAACTCTTGCCGTTCACACCAACCAACTCTTGCCTTTCACACCAACCAACTCTTGCCGTTCACACCAACCAACCCTTGCCTTTCACACCAACCAACTCTTGCCGTCCACACCAACCAACTCTTGTCGTTCACACCAACCAACTCTTGTCGTTCACACCAACCAACTCTTGCCGTTCACACCAACCAACTCTTGCCGTCCACACCAACCAACTCTTGCCGTCCACACCAACCAACCCTTGCCTTTCACACCAACCAACTCTTGCCGTCCACACCAACCAACTCCTGTCGTTCACACCAACCAACTCTTGCCGTCCACACCAACCAACCCTTGCCTTTCACACCAACCAACTCTTGCCGTCCACACCAACCAACTCTTGTCGTTCACACCAACCAACTCTTGTCGTTCACACCAACCAACTCTTGCCGTTCACACCAACCAACTCTTGCCGTCCACACCAACCAACTCTTGTCGTTCACACCAACCAACCCTTGCCTTTCACACCAACCAACTCTTGCCGTCCACACCAACCAACTCTTGTCGTTCACACCAACCAACTCTTGCCGTCCACACCAACCAACTCTTGCCGTTCACACCAACCAACTCTTGCCGTCCACACCAACCAACCCTTGCCTTTCACACCAACCAACTCTTGCCGTCCACACCAACCAACTCTTGTCGTTCACACCAACCAACTCTTGCCGTCCACACCAACCAACTCTTGCCGTTCACACCAACCAACTCTTGCCGTCCACACCAACCAACCCTTGCCTTTCACACCAACCAACTCTTGCCGTCCACACCAACCAACTCTTGTCGTTCACACCAACCAACTCTTGCCGTCCACACCAACCAACTCTTGTCGTTCACACCAACGAACTCTTGTCGTTCACACCAACCAACTCTTGTCGTTCACACCAACCAACTCTTGCCGTCCACACCAACCAACTCTTGTCGTTCACACCAACCAACCCTTGCCTTTCACACCAACCAACTCTTGCCGTCCACACCAACCAACTCTTGTCGTTCACACCAACCAACTCTTGCCGTCCACACCAACCAACTCTTGTCGTTCACACCAACCAACTCTTGCCGTCCACACCAACCAACTCTTGTCGTTCACACCAACCAACCCTTGCCTTTCACACCAACCAACTCTTGCCGTCCACACCAACCAACTCTTGTCGTTCACACCAACCAACTCTTGCCGTCCACACCAACCAACTCTTGTCGTTCACACCAACCAACTCTTGCCGTCCACACCAACCAACCCTTGCCTTTCACACCAACCAACTCTTGTCGTTCACACCAACCAACTCTTGCCGTTCACACCAACCAACTCTTGCCGTTCACACCAACCAACTCTTGCCTTTCACACCAACCAACTCTTGCCGTCCACACCAACCAACTCTTGTCGTTCACACCAACCAACTCTTGTCGTTCACACCAACCAACTCTTGTCGTTCACACCAACCAACTCTTGCCGTTCACACCAACCAACTCTTGCCGTTCACACCAACCAACTCTTGCCTTTCACACCAACCAACTCTTGCCGTCCACACCAACGAACTCTTGTCGTTCACACCAACCAACTCTTGTCGTTCACACCAACCAACTCTTGCCGTTCACACCAACCAACTCTTGCCGTCCACACCAACCAACTCTTGCCGTCCACACCAACCAACTCTTGCCGTCCACACCAACCAACTCTTGCCGTTCACACCAACCAACTCTTGCCGTTCACACCAACGAACTCTTGCCGTCCACACCAACCAACTCTTGCCGTCCACACCAACCAACTCTTGCCGTTCACACCAACGAACTCTTGCCTTTCACACCAACCAACTCTTGCCGTCCACACCAACCAACTCTTGTCGTTCACACCAACCAACTCTTGCCGTTCACACCAACCAACTCTTGCCGTCCACACCAACCAACTCTTGCCGTTCACACCAACCAACTCTTGTCGTTCACACCAACGAACTCTTGTCGTTCACACCAACCAACTCTTGCCGTTCACACCAACCAACTCTTGCCGTCCACACCAACCAACTCTTGCCGTTCACACCAACCAACTCTTGCCGTTCACACCAACCAACTCTTGTCGTTCACACCAACCAACTCTTGCCGTCCACACCAACCAACTCTTGTCGTTCACACCAACCAACTCTTGCCGTCCACACCAACCAACTCTTGCCGTTCACACCAACCAACTCTTGCCGTTCACACCAACCAACTCTTGTCGTTCACACCAACCAACTCTTGCCTTTCACACCAACCAACTCTTGCCGTCCACACCAACCAACTCTTGTCGTTCACACCAACCAACTCTTGCCGTCCACACCAACCAACTCTTGCCGTTCACACCAACGAACTCTTGCCTTTCACACCAACCAACTCTTGCCGTCCACACCAACCAACTCTTGTCGTTCACACCAACCAACTCTTGCCGTCCACACCAACCAACCCTTGCCTTTCACACCAACCAACTCTTGCCGTTCACACCAACCAACTCTTGCCGTTCACACCAACCAACTCTTGCCGTTCACACCAACGAACTCTTGCCTTTCACACCAACCAACTCTTGCCGTCCACACCAACCAACTCTTGTCGTTCACACCAACCAACTCTTGCCGTCCACACCAACCAACCCTTGCCTTTCACACCAACCAACTCTTGCCGTCCACACCAACCAACTCTTGCCGTCCACACCAACCAACTCTTGCCGTCCACACCAACCAACTCTTGCCGTTCACACCAACGAACTCTTGCCTTTCACACCAACCAACTCTTGCCGTCCACACCAACCAACTCTTGTCGTTCACACCAACCAACTCTTGCCGTCCACACCAACCAACCCTTGCCTTTCACACCAACCAACTCTTGCCGTCCACACCAACCAACTCTTGCCGTTCACACCAACCAACTCTTGCCGTTCACACCAACGAACTCTTGCCGTCCACACCAACCAACTCTTGCCGTTCACACCAACCAACTCTTGCCGTTCACACCAACCAACTCTTGCCGTCCACACCAACCAACTCTTGCCGTTCACACCAACGAACTCTTGCCGTTCACACCAACCAACTCTTGCCGTCCACACCAACCAACTCTTGCCGTTCACACCAACCAACTCTTGCCGTCCACACCAACCAACTCTTGCCGTTCACACCAACCAACTCTTGCCGTTCACACCAACCAACTCTTGCCGTCCACACCAACCAACTCTTGCCGTTCACACCAACGAACTCTTGCCGTTCACACCAACCAACTCTTGCCGTCCACACCAACCAACACTTGCCGTTCACACCAACCAACTCTTGCCGTTCACACCAACCAACTCTTGCCGTTCACACCAACCAACTCTTGCCGTCCACACCAACCAACTCTTGCCGTCCACACCAACCAACTCTTGCCGTTCACACCAACCAACTCTTGCCGTTCACACCAACCAACTCTTGCCGTCCACACCAATGAACTCTTGCCGTTCACACCAACCAACTCTTGCCGTTCACACCAACGAACTCTTGCCGTTCACACCAACCAACTCTTGCCGTTCACACCAACGAACTCTTGCCGTCCACACCAATGAACTCTTGCCGTTCACACCAACCAACTCTTGTCGTTCACACCAACGAACTCTTGCCGTCCACACCAATGAACTCTTGCCGTTCACACCAACCAACTCTTGCCGTTCACACCAACGAACTCTTGCCGTCCACACCAATGAACTCTTGCCGTTCACACCAACCAACTCTTGCCGTTCACACCGACGAACTCTTGTCGTTCACACCAACGAACTCTTGTCGTTCACACCGACGAACTCTTGTCGTTCACACCAACCAACTCTTGTCGTTCACACCAACGAACTCTTGTCGTTCACACCGACGAACTCTTGTCGTTCACACCAACCAACTCTTGTCGTTCACACCGACGAACTCTTGTCGTTCACACCAACCAACTCTTGTCGTTCACACCAACGAACTCTTGTCGTTCACACCGACGAACTCTTGTCGTTCACACCAACCAACTCTTGTCGTTCACACCAACGAACTCTTGTCGTTCACACCGACGAACTCTTGTCGTTCACACCAACCAACTCTTGTCGTTCACACCAACGAACTCTTGTCGTTCACACCAACCAACTCTTGTCGTTCACACCAACGAACTCTTGTCGTTCACACCGACGAACTCTTGTCGTTCACACCGACGAACTCTTGCCGTTCACACCAACCAACTCTTGTCGTTCACACCAACGAACTCTTGTCGTTCACACCGACGAACTCTTGCCGTTCACACCAACCAACTCTTGTCGTTCACACCAACGAACTCTTGTCGTTCACACCAACCAACTCTTGTCGTTCACACCAACGAACTCTTGTCGTTCACACCAACCAACTCTTGTCGTTCACACCAACGAACTCTTGTCGTTCACACCAACGAACTCTTGTCGTTCACACCGACGAACTCTTGTCGTTCACACCGACGAACTCTTGTCGTTCACACCAACCAACTCTTGTCGTTCACACCAACGAACTCTTGTCTTTCACACCGACGAACTCTTGTCGTTCACACCAACGAACTCTTGTCGTTCACACCGACGAACTCTTGTCGTTCACACCAACCAACTCTTGTCGTTCACACCAACGAACTCTTGTCGTTCACACCAACCAACTCTTGTCGTTCACACCAACCAACTCTTGTCGTTCACACCAACGAACTCTTGTCGTTCACACCAACCAACTCTTGTCGTTCACACCAACGAACTCTTGTCGTTCACACCAACGAACTCTTGTCGTTCACACCAACGAACTCTTGTCGTTCACACCAACCAACTCTTGTCGTTCACACCAACCAACTCTTGCCGTTCACACCAACCAACTCTTGCCGTTCACACCAACCAACTCTTGTCGTTCACACCAACCAACTCTTGCCGTTCACACCAACGAACTCTTGCCGTTCACACCAACGAACTCTTGTCGTTCACACCAACCAACTCTTGTCGTTCACACCAACGAACTCTTGCCGTTCACACCAACGAACTCTTGTCGTTCACACCAACCAACTCTTGTCGTTCACACCAACGAACTCTTGCCGTCCACACCAACGAACTCTTGCCGTTCACACCAACGAACTCTTGTCGTTCACACCAACGAACTCTTGTCGTTCACACCAACCAACTCTTGCCGTTCACACCAACGAACTCTTGCCTTTCACACCAACGAACTCTTGCCTTTCACACCAACGAACTCTTGCCGTTCACACCAACCAACTCTTGCCGTTCACACCAACCAACTCTTGCCGTTCACACCAACCAACTCTTGCCGTTCACACCAGCGAACTCTTGCCGTTCACACCAACGAACTCTTGCCGTCCACACCAATGAACTCTTGCCGTTCACACCAACCAACTCTTGCCGTTCACACCAACGAACTCTTGTCGTTCACACCAACCAACTCTTGCCGTTCACACCAACCAACTCTTGCCGTTCACACCAACCAACTCTTGCCGTTCACACCAGCGAACTCTTGCCGTTCACACCAACCAACTCTTGCCGTTCACACCAACCAACTCTTGCCGTTCACACCAGCGAACTCTTGCCGTTCACACCAACGAACTCTTGCCGTCCACACCAATGAACTCTTGCCGTTCACACCAACCAACTCTTGCCGTTCACACCAACCAACTCTTGCCGTTCACACCAGCGAACTCTTGCCGTTCACACCAACCAACTCTTGCCGTCCACACCAATGAACTCTTGCCGTTCACACCAACCAACTCTTGCCGTTCACACCAACGAACTCTTGCCGTTCACACCAACCAACTCTTGCCGTTCACACCAACGAACTCTTGCCGTCCACACCAATGAACTCTTGCCGTTCACACCAACCAACTCTTGTCGTTCACACCAACGAACTCTTGCCGTCCACACCAATGAACTCTTGCCGTTCACACCAACCAACTCTTGCCGTTCACACCAACGAACTCTTGCCGTCCACACCAATGAACTCTTGCCGTTCACACCAACCAACTCTTGCCGTTCACACCGACGAACTCTTGTCGTTCACACCAACGAACTCTTGTCGTTCACACCGACGAACTCTTGTCGTTCACACCGACGAACTCTTGTCGTTCACACCAACGAACTCTTGTCGTTCACACCGACGAACTCTTGTCGTTCACACCGACGAACTCTTGCCGTTCACACCGACGAACTCTTGTCGTTCACACCAACCAACTCTTGTCGTTCACACCAACGAACTCTTGTCGTTCACACCGACGAACTCTTGCCGTTCACACCAACCAACTCTTGTCGTTCACACCAACGAACTCTTGTCGTTCACACCGACGAACTCTTGCCGTTCACACCAACCAACTCTTGTCGTTCACACCAACGAACTCTTGTCGTTCACACCAACCAACTCTTGTCGTTCACACCAACGAACTCTTGCCGTTCACACCAACGAACTCTTGTCGTTCACACCAACCAACTCTTGCCGTTCACACCAACGAACTCTTGCCGTTCACACCAACGAACTCTTGTCGTTCACACCAACCAACTCTTGTCGTTCACACCAACGAACTCTTGTCGTTCACACCAACCAACTCTTGTCGTTCACACCAACCAACTCTTGTCGTTCACACCAACGAACTCTTGTCGTTCACACCAACCAACTCTTGTCGTTCACACCAACCAACTCTTGCCGTTCACACCAACCAACTCTTGCCGTTCACACCAACCAACTCTTGTCGTTCACACCAACCAACTCTTGCCGTTCACACCAACCAACTCTTGCCGTTCACACCAACCAACTCTTGTCGTTCACACCAACCAACTCTTGCCGTTCACACCAACGAACTCTTGTCGTTCACACCAACCAACTCTTGCCGTTCACACCAACCAACTCTTGCCGTTCACACCAACCAACTCTTGCCGTTCACACCAACCAACTCTTGCCGTTCACACCAACCAACTCTTGCCGTTCACACCAACCAACTCTTGCCGTTCACACCAACCAACTCTTGCCGTTCACACCAACCAACTCTTGCCGTTCACACCAACCAACTCTTGCCGTTCACACCAACCAACTCTTGCCGTTCACACCAACCAACTCTTGCCGTTCACACCAACCAACTCTTGCCGTTCACACCAACCAACTCTTGCCGTTCACACCAACCAACTCTTGCCGTTCACACCAACCAACTCTTGCCGTTCACACCAACCAACTCTTGCCGTTCACACCAACGAACTCTTGTCGTTCACACCAACGAACTCTTGCCGTTCACACCAACCAACTCTTGCCGTTCACACCAACCAACTCTTGCCGTTCACACCAACGAACTCTTGCCGTTCACACCAACGAACTCTTGCCTTTCACACCAACGAACTCTTGTCGTTCACACCAACGAACTCTTGCCTTTCACACCAACGAACTCTTGTCGTTCACACCAACCAACTCTTGTCGTTCACACCAACCAACTCTTGTCGTTCACACCAACCAACTCTTGTCGTTCACACCAACCAACTCTTGCCGTTCACACCAACGAACTCTTGTCGTTCACACCAACGAACTCTTGCCGTTCACACCAACCAACTCTTGTCGTTCACACCAACGAACTCTTGCCGTTCACACCAACGAACTCTTGCCGTTCACACCAACCAACTCTTGTCGTTCACACCAACGAACTCTTGTCGTTCACACCAACCAACTCTTGCCGTTCACACCAACCAACTCTTGTCGTTCACACCAACGAACTCTTGCCGTTCACACCAACCAACTCTTGTCGTTCACACCAACGAACTCTTGTCGTTCACACCAACGAACTCTTGCCGTTCACACCAACGAACTCTTGTCGTTCACACCAACGAACTCTTGCCGTTCACACCAACCAACTCTTGCCGTTCACACCAACCAACTCTTGCCGTTCACACCAACCAACTCTTGTCGTTCACACCAACCAACTCTTGTCGTTCACACCAACCAACTCTTGCCGTTCACACCAACCAACTCTTGTCGTTCACACCAACGAACTCTTGCCGTTCACACCGACGAACTCTTGCCGTTCACACCAATGAACTCTTGCCGTTCACACCAGCGAACTCTTGCCGTTCACACCAGCGAACTCTTGCCGTTCACACCAACGAACTCTTGTCGTTCACACCAACGAACTCTTGCCGTTCACACCAACGAACTCTTGCCGTTCACACCAACGAACTCTTGCCGTTCACACCAACGAACTCTTGCCTTTCACACCAACGAACTCTTGCCGTTCACACCAACGAACTCTTGTCGTTCACACCAACGAACTCTTGCCTTTCACACCAACGAACTCTTGCCGTTCACACCAACGAACTCTTGCCTTTCACACCAACGAACTCTTGTCGTTCACACCAACGAACTCTTGCCTTTCACACCAACGAACTCTTGCCGTTCACACCAACGAACTCTTGCCGTTCACACCAACGAACTCTTGCCGTTCACACCAACGAACTCTTGTCGTTCACACCAACCAACTCTTGCCTTTCACACCAACGAACTCTTGCCGTTCACACCAACGAACTCTTGTCGTTCACACCAACGAACTCTTGCCGTTCACACCAACGAACTCTTGCCTTTCACACCAACGAACTCTTGCCGTTCACACCAACGAACTCTTGCCTTTCACACCAACGAACTCTTGCCGTTCACACCAACGAACTCTTGTCGTTCACACCAACGAACTCTTGCCGTTCACACCAACGAACTCTTGCCTTTCACACCAACGAACTCTTGTCGTTCACACCAACGAACTCTTGCCTTTCACACCAACGAACTCTTGCCGTTCACACCAACGAACTCTTGTCGTTCACACCAACGAACTCTTGTCGTTCACACCAACGAACTCTTGTCGTTCACACCAACCAACTCTTGCCGTTCACACCAACCAACTCTTGCCTTTCACACCAACCAACTCTTGTCGTTCACACCAACGAACTCTTGTCGTTCACACCAACGAACTCTTGCCGTTCACACCAACCAACTCTTGCCGTTCACACCAACGAACTCTTGCCTTTCACACCAACCAACTCTTGTCGTTCACACCAACGAACTCTTGTCGTTCACACCAACGAACTCTTGTCGTTCACACCAACGAACTCTTGTCGTTCACACCAACGAACTCTTGTCGTTCACACCAACGAACTCTTGTCGTTCACACCAACGAACTCTTGCCGTTCACACCAACGAACTCTTGCCGTTCACACCAACCAACTCTTGTCGTTCACACCAACGAACTCTTGTCGTTCACACCAACGAACTCTTGTCGTTCACACCAACGAACTCTTGTCGTTCACACCAACGAACTCTTGTCGTTCACACCAACCAACTCTTGTCGTTCACACCAACGAACTCTTGTCGTTCACACCAACGAACTCTTGTCGTTCACACCAACCAACTCTTGCCGTTCACACCAACGAACTCTTGCCTTTCACACCAACCAACTCTTGTCGTTCACACCAACGAACTCTTGTCGTTCACACCAACGAACTCTTGCCGTTCACACCAACGAACTCTTGCCGTTCACACCAACCAACTCTTGTCGTTCACACCAACGAACTCTTGTCGTTCACACCAACCAACTCTTGCCGTTCACACCAACGAACTCTTGTCTTTCACACCAACCAACTCTTGTCGTTCACACCAACCAACTCTTGTCGTTCACACCAACCAACTCTTGCCGTTCACACCAACCAACTCTTGCCGTTCACACCAACCAACTCTTGCCGTTCACACCAACGAACTCTTGTCGTTCACACCAACGAACTCTTGTCGTTCACACCAACGAACTCTTGTCGTTCACACCAACGAACTCTTGTCGTTCACACCAACGAACTCTTGTCGTTCACACCAACGAACTCTTGTCGTTCACACCAACGAACTCTTGTCGTTCACACCAACGAACTCTTGTCGTTCACACCAACGAACTCTTGTCGTTCACACCAACGAACTCTTGCCGTTCACACCAACCAACTCTTGCCGTTCACACCAACCAACTCTTGCCGTTCACACCAACCAACTCTTGCCGTTCACACCAACGAACTCTTGTCGTTCACACCAACGAACTCTTGTCGTTCACACCAACCAACTCTTGCCGTTCACACCAACCAACTCTTGTCGTTCACACCAACGAACTCTTGCCGTTCACACCAACCAACTCTTGCCGTTCACACCAACCAACTCTTGCCGTTCACACCAACCAACTCTTGTCGTTCACACCAACCAACTCTTGTCGTTCACACCAACGAACTCTTGTCGTTCACACCAACGAACTCTTGCCGTTCACACCAGCGAACTCTTGCCGTTCACACCAACCAACTCTTGCCGTTCACACCAACGAACTCTTGCCTTTCACACCAACCAACTCTTGCCGTTCACACCAACCAACTCTTGCCGTTCACACCAACGAACTCTTGCCGTTCACACCAACCAACTCTTGCCGTTCACACCAACCAACTCTTGCCGTTCACACCAACCAACTCTTGCCGTTCACACCAACCAACTCTTGTCGTTCACACCAACGAACTCTTGCCGTTCACACCAACCAACTCTTGCCGTTCACACCAACCAACTCTTGCCGTTCACACCAACCAACTCTTGTCGTTCACACCAACGAACTCTTGCCGTTCACACCAACCAACTCTTGCCGTTCACACCAACCAACTCTTGTCGTTCACACCAACGAACTCTTGTCGTTCACACCAACGAACTCTTGTCGTTCACACCAACGAACTCTTGTCGTTCACACCAGCGAACTCTTGCCGTTCACACCAACCAACTCTTGCCGTTCACACCAACCAACTCTTGCCGTTCACACCAACCAACTCTTGTCGTTCACACCAACCAACTCTTGCCGTTCACACCAACCAACTCTTGTCGTTCACACCAACGAACTCTTGCCGTTCACACCAACCAACTCTTGCCGTTCACACCAACCAACTCTTGCCGTTCACACCAACGAACTCTTGCCGTTCACACCAACGAACTCTTGCCGTTCACACCAACCAACTCTTGCCGTTCACACCAACCAACTCTTGCCGTTCACACCAACCAACTCTTGCCGTTCACACCAACGAACTCTTGCCGTTCACACCAACCAACTCTTGCCGTTCACACCAACCAACTCTTGCCGTTCACACCAACCAACTCTTGCCGTTCACACCAACCAACTCTTGCCGTTCACACCAACCAACTCTTGCCGTTCACACCAACCAACTCTTGCCGTTCACACCAACGAACTCTTGCCGTTCACACCAACCAACTCTTGCCGTTCACACCAACCAACTCTTGCCGTTCACACCAACGAACTCTTGCCGTTCACACCAACCAACTCTTGCCGTTCACACCAACCAACTCTTGCCGTTCACACCATCGAACTCTTGCCGTCCACACCAACCAACTCTTGCCGTTCACACCAACCAACTCTTGCCGTTCACACCAATGAACTCTTGCCGTCCACACCAACCAACTCTTGCCGTTCACACCAACCAACTCTTGCCGTTCACACCAACCAACTCTTGCCGTTCACACCAGCGAACTCTTGCCGTTCACACCAACCAACTCTTGCCGTTCACACCAACCAACTCTTGCCGTTCACACCAACGAACTCTTGCCGTTCACACCAACCAACTCTTGCCGTTCACACCAACGAACTCTTGCCGTTCACACCAGCGAACTCTTGCCGTTCACACCAACCAACTCTTGCCGTTCACACCAACCAACTCTTGCCGTTCACACCAGCGAACTCTTGCCGTTCACACCAACCAACTCTTGCCGTTCACACCAACCAACTCTTGCCGTTCACACCAGCGAACTCTTGCCGTTCACACCAACGAACTCTTGCCGTTCACACCAATGAACTCTTGCCGTTCACACCAACGAACTCTTGCCGTTCACACCAACCAACTCTTGCCGTTCACACCAACCAACTCTTGCCGTTCACACCAACCAACTCTTGCCGTCCACACCAACCAACTCTTGCCGTTCACACCAACCAACTCTTGCCGTTCACACCAACGAACTCTTGTCGTTCACACCAACCAACTCTTGCCGTTCACACCAGCGAACTCTTGCCTTTCACACCAACGAACTCTTGCCGTTCACACCAACCAACTCTTGCCGTTCACACCAACCAACTCTTGTCGTTCACACCAACGAACTCTTGCCGTTCACACCAACGAACTCTTGCCGTTCACACCGACGAACTCTTGCCGTTCACACCAACGAACTCTTGCCGTTCACACCAACCAACTCTTGCCGTTCACACCAACCAACTCTTGTCGTTCACACCAACGAACTCTTGCCGTTCACACCAGCGAACTCTTGCCGTCCACACCAACGAACTCTTGCCGTCCACACCAACGAACTCTTGCCGTTCACACCAACGAACTCTTGCCGTTCACACCAACCAACTCTTGCCGTTCACACCAACCAACTCTTGTCGTTCACACCAACGAACTCTTGCCGTTCACACCAACGAACTCTTGCCGTTCACACCGACGAACTCTTGCCGTTCACACCAACGAACTCTTGCCGTTCACACCAACCAACTCTTGCCGTTCACACCAACGAACTCTTGTCGTTCACACCAACGAACTCTTGCCGTTCACACCAGCGAACTCTTGCCGTCCACACCAACGAACTCTTGCCGTCCACACCAACGAACTCTTGCCGTTCACACCAACGAACTCTTGCCGTCCACACCAACGAACTCTTGCCGTTCACACCAACGAACTCTTGCCGTCCACACCAACGAACTCTTGCCGTTCACACCAACCAACTCTTGTCGTTCACACCAACGAACTCTTGCCGTTCACACCAACGAACTCTTGCCGTTCACACCAACCAACTCTTGTCGTTCACACCAACCAACTCTTGCCGTTCACACCAACCAACTCTTGCCGTTCACACCAACGAACTCTTGCCGTCCACACCAACCAACTCTTGCCGTTCACACCAACCAACTCTTGTCGTTCACACCAACGAACTCTTGCCGTTCACACCAACGAACTCTTGCCGTTCACACCAACCAACTCTTGCCGTTCACACCAACCAACTCTTGCCGTTCACACCAGCGAACTCTTGCCGTTCACACCAACCAACTCTTGCCGTTCACACCAGCCAACTCTTGTCGTTCACACCAACGAACTCTTGCCGTTCACACCAGCGAACTCTTGCCGTTCACACCAACGAACTCTTGCCGTCCACACCAACCAACTCTTGCCGTTCACACCAACCAACTCTTGTCGTTCACACCGACGAACTCTTGCCGTTCACACCAACCAACTCTTGCCGTTCACACCAGCCAACTCTTGTCGTTCACACCAACGAACTCTTGCCGTTCACACCAGCGAACTCTTGCCGTTCACACCAACGAACTCTTGCCGTCCACACCAACCAACTCTTGCCGTTCACACCAACCAACTCTTGTCGTTCACACCGACGAACTCTTGCCGTTCACACCAACCAACTCTTGCCGTTCACACCGACCAACTCTTCACTCAAACAAGAGTCTTCTCCTCGCCTCACCGTCGCCTCCTTTGCCTCACCGTCGCCTCCTTTGCCTCACCATAACACCTCCTTTTGGCGTTGTCCAGACGTGGCAATGGGGCGTAATTATCACACGTCTATTAGGGTTTAAACCGGGAACGGCAAAGAACAGCATCCCAGAGATCGAGAAGGAGATCTAATTTGTTATTAATTCTATTTATTAATTCTATTCTATGCGTAATCTATATTCTGTGACGAGGGAGGGAGGGAGAGAAAGAGGAGAAGGAGGGAGGGAGAGAGAGAAAGAGGAGGACGGAGAGATCGAGAAGGAGATCTAATTTGTTATTAATTCTATTTATTAATTCTATT
The DNA here is from genome assembly GCF_042767895.1 of Penaeus vannamei. Lineage (NCBI taxonomy): Eukaryota > Metazoa > Arthropoda > Malacostraca > Decapoda > Penaeidae > Penaeus > Penaeus vannamei. The sequence continues at coordinate 22,385 of NW_027213456.1, read as the reverse complement.
CTATGCGTAATCTATATTCTGTGACGAGGGAGGGAGAGAGAGAAAGAGGAGGAGGAGGGAGGGAGAGAAAGAGGAGGAGGAGGGAGAGAGAGAAAGAGGAGGAGGAGGGAGAGAGAGAAAGAGGAGGACGGAGAGATCGAGAAGGAGATCTAATTTGTTATTAATTCTATTTATTAATTCTATTCTATGCGTAATCTATATTCTGTGACGAGGGAGGGAGAGAGAGAAAGAGGAGGAGGAGGGAGGGAGAGAAAGAGGAGGAGGAGGGAGAGAGAGAAAGAGGAGGAGGAGGGAGAGAGAGAAAGAGGAGGACGGAGAGATCGAGAAGGAGATCTAATTTGTTATTAATTCTATTTATTAATTCTATTCTATGCGTAATCTATATTCTGTGACGAGGGAGGGAGGGAGAGAAAGAGGAGGAGGAGGGAGGGAGAGGAAGAGGAGGAGGAGGGAGAGAGAGAAAGAGGAGGACGGAGAGATCGAGAAGGAGATCTAATTTGTTATTAATTCTATTTATTAATTCTATTCTATGCGTAATCTATATTCTGTGACGAGGGAGGGAGGGAGAGAAAGAGGAGAAGGAGGGAGGGAGAGAAAGAGGAGGAGGAGGGAGAGAGAGAAAGAGGAGGGAGAGAGAGAGAGAAAGAGGAGGAGGGAAAGAGAGAAAGAGGAGGAGGAGGGAGAGAGAGAAAGAGGAGAAGGAGGGAGGGAGGGAGAGAGGAGGAGGAGGGAGAGAGAGGAAGAGGAGGAGGGAGGGAGGGAGAGAAAGAGGAAGAGGAGGGAAAGAGAGAAAGAGGAGGAGGAGGGAGGGAGAGAAAGAGGAAGAGGAGGGAGGGAGAGAAAGAGGAGGAGGAGGGAGGGAGAGAAAGAGGAAGAGGAGGGAGGGAGAGAAAGAGGAGGAGGGAAAGAGAGAAAGAGGAGGAGGAGGGAGAGAGAGAAAGAGGAGAAGGAGGGAGGGAGGGAGAGAGGAGGAGGAGGGAGAGAGAGGAAGAGGAGGAGGGAGGGAGGGAGAGAAAGAGGAAGAGGAGGGAAAGAGAGAAAGAGGAGGAGGAAGGAGAGAGAGAAAGAGGAGGAGGGAGGGAGAGAGAGGAAGAGGAGGAGGAGGGAGGGAGAGAGAGAAAGAGGAGGAGGAGGGAGAGAGAGAAAGAGGAGGAGGAAGGAGAGATCAACGGAAGATCTAATTTGTCTTTGATATCGTAGAGTTTCGTCGGCTTATCAGTGAGGCAAGTTTGGGGATATTTTGAATTCTATACAGTATTCTTTATATTCTATACGTAATCTATATTCTGTGACGAGGGAGGGAGAGAAAGAGGAGGAGGAGGAGGGAGGGAGAGAAAGAGAAGGAGGAGGAGGGAGAGAGAGGAAGAGAGAAAGAGGAGGAGGGAGAGAGAGGGAGAGAGGAGAAGGGGGGAGGGAGAGGAAGAGGGGGGAGAGAGAGAGAAAGAGGAGGGGACGAGGAGGGAGAGAGAGAGAAAGGGGAGGAGGAGGGAGAGAGAGAGAGAAAGAGGGGGAGAAGGGAGAGAGAGAGAGTGAAAGGGGAGGAGGAGGGAGAGAGAGACAGACAGAGACAGAGAGAAAGAATATTGAATTGACAGCACTACCCAATGCCATGTTAAGTGTGCAGGCATAAGCTAAGAGGGTTTATTGAAGCCGCAGGATTCTGTGAAGCCTACCTCGGCAGTATGACGTGGGAAGAACAGCTGTCTCACACTTCACCAGCTCCTCCTTTCTTCCTAATTCTTCCTTCTTCCTCCTTCAGATCCTTTTTCGATATATTATTGTCGCGTATCTGAGTATTCTGCGTACTGGAGGTCCCTTAAGCAAACAAAGTAGATTGTTGTCCCGTGGTACAAGCCCCGTGAAGTGGTAGTGTGGCTTGAAGAGCTTATTTCGGCGTAGGTTTGATCCAGCAACATCTCTCCGTCGCACAATGATAACACAACGAACATAAGTAATAAGAAGTAAAGTTAAAATCATCTCTAAGAATTCTAGAACCAATTTTATCTTATTTAGGAATTTTATATTTTTGCATTTGACAATTGAAACCCTCAGTGTCGTTTATATATTCATAATAATGCCCTGTTGTCGAATAACACTTAATACTGCTGGTATTTGTACAGAGTCAAATGCCTTTTCATAATCGATGAATGCCATACACAGGGGTTTCCTATATTCGTTACGTTAAAATGAATAAAAAGACAAAGCAAAACAATAAAATGAAAGCTTACTTTCAAAGTATGTTCACGTATAAAATCCAAGTAAACAATGCAACGTGAAAAAAAAATATATATTAAACCAAAGCAAAATCAAAACTTCCTAAAACCTCGTTACTAAAACTGATAATTATTATATAAATAACAAGATCACATCCATCACCTGTATGCATCGCAAAGCAACCTCAGACTTAACTTCCTTTGGAGAGGAGAGAAGAAAAGGTAGACGGAGAGAGGAGGAGAAGAATATGTAGACGGAGATCAGAGGAGAAGGAAAAGGAGACGAAGAGGAGAAGAGAAGGAAAAGGAGGGGGCAGAGGGAGGATAAATGAAAGACGAAGAAAAAGAGGAAAAGGAAGCAGAGCATGCGCGAAGAGGGGGACTCTCCTCATGGGGAAGAGAATGAAAGACAAAGGGGAAGGAGAATAAGAAAAGAGAAGGGAGAATGAGGGAATAGAAAGAAGAGGATAAGGAGAAAGGGAATGAGAGACGAAAAAGAGGATAAAGAGATGGTGAGGAGAAGGGTAAGGAGAAAGGGAATGAGAGACGAAAAAGAGAATAAATAGATGGCGAGGAGAAGAAGAAGGATAAGGAGAATGGGAATGAGAGACGAAAAGGAGGATAAAGAGATGGCGAGGAGACGGTACAAGGAGAGACGACACGACGAGAATAAAAACAAAAAAAAAACATTTACGAAGATAAAGAAACGAAGAGGGAGACGCAAAAGAGAGAAAATACGAAAACAGAGAGAGAAGAAGAGAGAAGAGAGAACAACCATCCCCTCCCCCCTATCCACCCTCCCCCCCCTCCCCTCCCCATCCCACGCACGCGACGCCAAATACTTACATCGCCAGACAGGAAACGTACACACAGAAACAGAGATACAGTCACACCCGCAAACACGTTCACGCCGAGATAGGAAGTTCTCTTTTTTTTTACTCCAATCTTCCCGTCGGGAGAACTTGTGATGGGGGAGAGAGGGGGGAGAGGGGAGGGAGGGGAGGGAAGAAGGAGAGAGAGAGGGGGGGAGGGATGGGGGGGAAGAAGGGGGGAAGGGAAAAGGAGGGGGGAAGAAGGAGAGGGAGGGGGGGAGGGGATGAGAGGGGGGGGGGGGAAGAAGGAGAGGGAGGGAGAGCTAAGGGGAAATGAAGAGAGGAGAGGGAGGAAGAGGGGAGAGGGGAGGGGGAAGAGAGGGAGAGAGAGGGAGGGGAGGAGGAGAGGGAGAGGGAGGGGAAGAGAGGGGGAAGAAGGAGAGAGAGGGGGGGAGGGAGAGAGGGAGAGGAGGAAGGGGAAGTGGATGGGGAAAAGAGGGGAGGGGGGGAGGGAGGGAGTGATTGGAGGGGAGGGGGAGAGGAAGAGAGGGGGAGGGAGAGGGAGGAGAGGAATAGAGGACAGGGAAGGAGAGGAGAGGTGAATAGATATGAGAAAAGGGGAGAGGGAGACGAGAGGGGAGGGAGGGGAAAGGGTTATAGGGAAGAGAGGGGGAGGGAGAGAGAATAGACAAAATGGGAGGGAAGGGGGAGAAAGAGGAAGAGAGGTGAGGGAGAGATGAGAGGAGGGAAAGAGGAAGAGAGATGGAGTGGAGGAAAAGGAAGATATGGAGGGGAGAAGAGAGGAAGAGAGGGGAAGGGAAACAGGGAGGAGGGGAAGGGAGAATGGGAAGGGATAGGGAAGGGGAGATAAAGAAAGGAAGACGAGAGGGGAAAAGAAGAGAGTGAAGAGGAAAGGCAGGGAAGGTGATTAAAGAAAGGAAGAGGAGAAAGGAGGGTAAAAGAGGGAGATGAAGGAAAGGAAGAGAGGAGGGGAAGGGAAGAAAGGAAGAGAGGAGGGGAAAGGATGAAAGGAGGAGAGGAGGAGAAGGGAAGAAATTATGAGAGGAGAGGAAGAGAAGGAAGGAAGTCGAAGGAAAGAGAGAGGAAGGGAGTGAAAAGGATGATAAGAAAAGGAAGCCGAAGGGGCAGATGAAGAGAGAGGAAAGAAGAAACAGAGGAGAGGAGAGAGAAGTGAAAAAAGGAGGAAAGAAGAAAGAGAGGAGAGGAGAGAGAAGTGAAAAAAGGAGGCGAAGGAGAAAGAGGGGAGAGGAGAGAGAAGTGAAAAAAGGAGGCGAAGGAGATACCAACCGCACACAAAAAACACACGAGGCTTTTACGCCCTTGAAAGGTCCCGGAGAGCGAGGACGCCCACAGCGCCCGCAGAGGAAGCACAGGACGGAAATTCGTCATTTTGTGCTCGCTATCTATTTATCTATCTGTCTGTCTCCATCTCTCTTTCTCTTTCTCTCTTTCTTTCTCTCTTTCTCTTTTTCTCTCTTTCTCTCTTTCTTTCTTTCTTTCTTTCTCTGTCTTTCTTTCTTTCTTTCTCTCTCTCTCTCTTTCTCTCTCTCTCTCTCTCTCTCTCTCTCTCTCTCTCTCTCTCTCTCTCTCTCTCTCTCTCTCTCTCTCTCTCTCTCTCTCTCTCTCTCTCTCTCTATTTCTCTCTCTCTCTCTCTCTCCCCCCCTCTCCCCCTTTCTCCCCCCTCCCCCCCTCTCTCTCTCTCTCCCTCTCTCTTTACATTCTACTTCTCACTCTCTCTCTCTCTCTCTCGCTGGGCAATATCAAGGTTACAGACCTTGACTTTGACGATGATGTTTCTATTCTGAGTCTTCGGAAACCTCAGTGGCGGCTCTCGATGC
>NW_027213456.1:7500-10000 GCF_042767895.1 Penaeus vannamei | reverse complement strand
GAAACAGCAAGGAAAACCAAATTTCCCCCTCTTGACACGCTTGTTACCAAAGAAATATGTTCCTGTATATTTCCATTTACTGGTTTAGGAATTAATTTTCTGAACTACTCATAATAAAAATACAAGATCTATTAATATGCTAAATCTTAATCAACAGGGCATACAATATTTGTCCCTCCAAACACTCTTTATTGAAATTAAATGTCCTGGCTAGTTATTTTAAAACAAATGGATACCCTGATAATAATTTCGGCAAAGCCTCATTGACTCACATGGGAAATTCCGTCGGTTCCTAAGCAAATAAACTTTATTGCATTATTATACTTGAACACGACTGGTCTGTAAACAATTATTTGAGATGCTTAAGCATTCCTTCCTACAAGTAAAATTCAAATACAGTTTTCACAAATAATATATATCTTCAGGAATTTCATGTTCAAGCACAGCGATCATTTGAGTGTCCTAGCTGTAAAACTAAGTATGTTAGATCGACATCACGTTAATCAAAAAGATTTTTGAACATGTATGCCTAATGACAAATGGACCTCTGAACAAACCGTCAACATTCACCCGCGAAGACCACACCTACACTAGCTTACAAAATTGTGTCAAACATTATTCAACAGACTCGGATCTCCTAATCTCTGCGCGAGTGTTCGAAATCATGACCTGGCACAAGACCCTGGTATTGCAGCGCAGCCACAGAACTACGTACGTGTTGCTGCTGTATCGCAATAGCCAAGTCCTTTCTTCTAGTGTATTTTTATATCATTTATATTTTTGCTTCTGATGTGTTTGCGTTTGCTCTTGCAATTTCGTTTCTTTTGTAAGGATTTTAGGTATTATTGTTATTAGAAATATACGTAAACAGAAATCTATATAACTTTTTGTTCTCGTTCTTTTTTTTTTTTTAGTGTCATAAAAGACTAACGTCTACAACACGTTTCTTTAATGATATTTACGCAGCCTGGTTATTCTCTCTCACGCACACATACATGTATATGTGCATATATGTGTGTGTGTATATATATATATATATATATATATATATATATATATATATATATATGTATATATATATATATATATATATATATATATATATATATATATTTATATATATATATTTATATATATTTATATATGTATATATATATATTCAAATATATATATTTATTTATATATATATATATATATACACATATATATATATATATATATATATATATATATATATATATATATACAATGCCAGATAACAAGTTGGGAAATTAGTTTTTCATGGCGTTGGAAGAAAGATTCAAGGGAATCTTTCTCTTCCACATTTTTCCTAGTACATTTTGTGACTCAGATGCTAAAGCTAAAGTTAATGACATAGAGAAAAGGTTGAACAAGCAGTTGCTTTTCATTTAAAATAATGACAAGGAATATAAAACTGAAGTGACTACCGCCTTATTCATGACGTAATGATAGCAAGAATGATAAGATGGCAGCAGCAGCCTCACAATAGGTTGATAGAAAAGACGTCTATTTAGTTAAAGAAAACTCGTAAACTTCCAGAAGCCCTTGCGGGACCTGAGAAGAGAGTGGACGGACAGCCCTCATCCGGCGGTCAAGGCGATGGGCGGCGAGGGCCGTCCCTGAGTGCCGCGGCGTTTCCAAAGCCATCATTCACTTTGGAAGCATAAAAACAACATTGACCCTTCCAGTGGCGACAACATATATCGGGAAACGTAGGTATTGTATATTCGCATGGCACGACGCGGGGGACACGTAGCGCCGGAAGTGGTTTTCTGACCGACATGGCTTGTTGGGGCGCCCGGGAAGTTATCTTCCTCCTCTTTTGAAGAATTTACTTTCTTCGTTTCTCACCATCTCTCTCTCTCTCTCTCTCTCTCTCTCTCTCTCTCTCTCTCTCTCTCTCTCTCTCTCTCTCTCTCTCTCTCTCTCTCACCCTTTCTCCTCTCTCTCTCTCTCTCTCTCTCTCTCTCTCTCTCTCTCTCTCTCTCTCTCTTCTCTTTCTCTCTCTCTCTTCTCTCTCTCTCTCTCTCTCTCTCTCTCTCTCTCTCTCTCTCTCTCTCTCTCTCTCTCTCTCTCTCTCTCTCTCTCTCTCTCTCTCTCACCCTTTCTCGCTCTCTCTCTCTCTCTCTCTCTCTCTCTCTCTCTCTCTCTCTCTCTCTCTCTCTCTCTCTCTCTCTCTCTCCCTCTCTCTCTCTCTCTCTATCTCTCTCTCCTCTCTCCCTCTTTCCTCTCTCTCTCTCTCTTTCACTTTTCTATTTCTGCTGCCCTCTCTCTCTCTCTCTCTCTCTCTCTCTCTCTCTCTCTTTCTCTCTCTCTCTCTCTCTCTCTCTCTCTCTCTCTCTCTCTCTCTCTTTCTCTTCACTTTCTCTTTCTTTCACTCTCTCTTCTTCACTCTCTCTTTCTCTTTCATCTTCTTTCTCTTTCACTTTCTTTCTTTCACTCTTTCTCTTCACTCTCTTCACCTCTCTCTCTCTCTCTC
>NW_027213455.1:15000-17500 GCF_042767895.1 Penaeus vannamei | reverse complement strand
ACGGGACTGTTAATACCCAAACAGAAGAAGAACAAGATGAAGAACAAACCAACCAAACTCCCAAGACGAAGGAGGGAAACAGCGAGAGACAAAGAGTTGTCACACGGGACTGTTAATACCCAAACAGAAGAAGAACAAGATGAAGAACAAACCAACCAAACTCCCAAGACGAAGGAGGGAAACAGCGAGAGACAAAGAGTTGTCACACGGGACTGTTAATACCCAAACAGAAGAAGAACAAGATGAAGAACAAACCAACCAAACTCCCAAGACGAAGGAGGGAAACAGCGAGAGACAAAGAGTTGTCACACGGGACTGTTAATAAAGCAAGACCCGCACCGGACCTCAGTGGCGGATCCCGGGCGCGTCAGCTCACCTGTGAAAACGCTAATATCAGTCTCCTTTGCGACTCATAATGAAGCCGACAGGACATCCCGGCAAACACCACCGCTCGCCCGTGGATGTGGGTGAAGGGATGGGCGTCTGTAGGGAGGGTTGAGGGAAAAGGGTGGGGGTGGGAAGAGGGGTGGGGGATGGGTTAGGAAGGGGGTGGGGATGGGTGGGTTGGGTGGGGAAGAGGGTGGGTTGTGGGTGGGGGGTGGGAGTGGGGGGTTAGGAAGAGGGTGGGGATGGGTGGGAAAATGGGGGGGTTGGGAAAAAGGAGGGTAGGTTGGTTGGGAAAGGGTGGGGATCGGGTGGGAAGAGGGTGGGGTGGGTTGGGTTGCGAAGAGGGTAGGGGTGGGTTGGTTGGGAAGAGGGTTGGGGGGTTGGGTGGGATAAGGGTGGGGTGGGAAGAGAGAGGGGGTTGGGAAAAAGGGTGGGGGTGGGTCGGGAAGAGAGCGGGTGGGTCGGGAAAAGGGAAGGTGGGTTGGGAAGTTGTAGGGGTTTGTGTGTGGGTCGTGTGTGAGTTCTGGGTCCGGTGTGGCTGTGTATATGTGTTTGTGTGTGTTTATATGTGCGTGTCGTGTGTGGGTTTTGTGCTGTGTTGTGTGGCTGTGTGTGTGTATGTACGTGTGTCTCGTGTGTGAGTTTTGTGTTGTGTCTTTGTGTGTGTGTGTGTGTGCTGTGTGTGAGTTTTGTGTTGCATTGTGTGTGTGTATATGCGCGTGTGTATGTTTCCCTCCTTCACCACCCACAGAGCTCCCCTCTCACCCCGCTCTCCCCCTCCGCCCCCCACCAGGCACACAGACGCTGGCCCAGCTCATGGGACTCCCGCCCACCGCCACGAAGCCCGGCCAGGACTTCCATGGCGCCCCCGTCATGAGCCCCAGCAGCAACAGCCGGCTGCTCGTGCCCGGAGCTCCCCCTCCAGACGTACCCTCGGCCGCGTACGTGCCCCACCGCTACGCCGTGCTGTCTCCTGACGACGGCTCCGTGGGGGACTACTTCCTCCGCGCGCAGTCGCCTGCCGCCGCCGCGGTCGACCTCGAAGACGGGAACTTAAAAGGCCTCAGCGCCATCTTGAAGGACTTGTACCGACAGGAACCCAGGTGAGGAGGGGATGGGGGTTGGGGGGTTGGGGGAGGGGGTGGGGCTGGGCCTGGGAGGGGGAGGCGAAAGGGGTTAGGGGCTGGGGCTGGGGGTCTGGGCTACTAGTAATAGTAATAATAATGATAATAATGATAACAATGATAATGATAATAATAATAATAATGATAATAGTAATAAAAATAAAAATAATGATAATAATAACAATGATAATGATAATAATATGATGATGATAACAATAACAATGGTAATAACAATAACAATGATACTATAACGATGATAATAAAGATTATGGATTCATATAGCTTCCCTTCAGAGGCCTACACAAAACACACATACCTTTACCTGAACAGAACCTGCAATCACCTAAATTGTTTTTTTTTTTTTTTTTTTTTTTCATGAGATCACGAACTACAACTAAACGTCTTAATTCCACATTACACGTGGAAAATCCAAGAGTAAAAAAAAAAAAAAAAAAATCGTGGTTAGTGACACGGGAGTTCTGTAGCGGCGTGTGGGCGGTCAGCTAACAATGTTAATAACTGTCTGGTGTCCAATAGAACGGGCGGTTATTTTGATCCTAAAGATGTGCTACTCTCATCTACCTATTTTACGAGAGGGGGGGGGGCGGGGCTTTCATAATAATGGCAAAATTATAATAATGATAATAATGAAGAGAGGCTTTCATAATAATTGTAAGATTATAATGTTGATAATAATGAAAAGAGGCTTTCAGAATAATGGTAAAATTATGATGTTGATAATAATGAAAAGGGGTTTTATGATGATGGTACAATTATAATGATGATAATAATGAAAAGAGGCTTTCATAATAATTGTAGAATTATAATGTTGATAATAATGAAAAAGGGCTTTCAGAATAGTAGTAAAATTATGATGTTGATAATAATGAAAAGAGGCTTTCATAATAGTAGTAAAATTATGATGTTGATAATAATGAAAAAGGGGTTTTATGATGATGGTAAAATTATGATGCTGATAATAATAAAAA
>NW_027213454.1:22500-25000 GCF_042767895.1 Penaeus vannamei | reverse complement strand
CCGTGATTCCGTTGCCGGACCCACCCATCAGTGAGGATCCACCCTCCCTGACTGAAGTTAGGGGGGCGATATCCAAGCTGAAGAGTGGCAAAGCAGCTGGCATTTGTGGCATCCCAGCTGAACTGTTAAAGGCTGGTGGGGAACCTATGGCGCATGGGTTGCATGCTGTCCTGGTTGCCATCAAGCGGTCCAGTACCCTGACCCTGACCTATTGAGGGGTGTGGTCATCCCTCTTTGGAAGGGGAAGGGGGACCAATGGGACTGCAGCAATCACCGAGGCATCACACTGCTCAGTATACCAGGCAAGGTTCTTGCCCACATCCTTCTGAGACGTATGAGAGACCATCTACTGAGGCACCAGAGGCCGGAGCAATCTGGATTCACTCCTGGTAAGTCCACAATTGACCATATCCTTGCGCTTCGAGTCATTGTAGAGTGCCGTCATGAGTTCGGGCGTGGGCTGCTTGCAGCCTACATCGACCTCAAAAAGGCGTTTGATACGGTGCATCGGGAATCACTTTGGGAGATCCTGAGACTGAGAGGAATTCCAACAAGGATTATTGGACTGATAGCGTCTGTATACTGGCAATGAGAGTGCTGTAAAGTGTGGTGGGGGCCTGTCGAGCTTCTTTCCTGTTAGTTCAGGAGTGAGGCAAGGCTGTGTCCTTGCACCAACACTTTTCAACACCTACATGGACTGGATACTAGGCAGAGTTACTGTTCAAAGTCATTGTGGAGCAACTCTGGGCAATATCAAGGTTACTGACCTTGACTTTGCTGATGATGTTATTCTATCTGAGACCGTGGAATCCTTAGTGGCGGCTCTCGATACATTTAGTAATGAAGCGAAGCCCTTGGGGTTAGAGGTCTCCTGGACCAAGACCAAGATCCAGGACTTTGGGGACTTGCTAGGAGAACCTGTTCAGTCGGTACGTGCTAGTGGTGAGGACATTGAAGTCACAGAGAGCTTTACATACCTTGGTTCATAACTCTGGGCTGTCAGACCATGAAGTCAGAAGACGGATTGGCCTAACAGCAGGGATCATAAATTCTCTCGACAAGAGTATTTGGAGATGCCAGTACCTTGCAGAAGGACCAAGCTATTCGCTTTCAAGGCCCTGATAATGCCAGCTTTGCTATATGGTAATGAAACCTGGACATTATCCTGCGCCTTGTACTCTCGTCTTGATACCTTCTGTAATAGGTCCTTCTGCCGGATCATGGGGTACAATTGGAGATACCACGGTCCAACCAACGGTTGCATCGTGAGACTGGCATTAGACCTGCACAATCTGTGAACGCCAACTCAGGATATACAGCCATCTGGCTTACTTCCCACGGGATGATTCTGCCCACCAGGTTGTCTCTGTATGAGACAACCCCAGGTGGAGGAGGCCTGTGTCACGACCTAGGAACCGTGGCTTGGACAGATCGATCAAACCTGTTGTGAGGAGCTCGAGATGGGCCCAGTCCCTGCTTGGTGGATCACCATGAGGGATCTCCGTAGGTGGAAACGCACACACACGCACACACACACACACATATACATACGCACACACACACACATATACATACGCACACACGCACACACACACATATACATATGCACACACACATATACACACACACACACACACATATACACATATGCACACACACACACACACACACACACACACACACACACACACACACACACACACACACACACACACACACACATATATACATACGCACACACACACACACACACACACATATATATATATACATACCTACAAACACACACACACACATATACATACGCACACACACACACACACACATACTTACGCAAACACACACACATATACATACGCACACACGCACACCCACACATATACATACGCACACATACATATACACACAGACACACATATATACATATGCACACACACACACACACACACACACACACACACACACACACACACACACACACACACACACACACACACACACACACACAAACACATACATATGTGCACACACACACACACACACATGAGCTTCTATGTATGTGTATGTGTGTGTTTAACAGAAGGCTTGTTATCAATGAAAAATGATGCTATTATGAAATAGTCAGACGACTTCAATATTTGAAAACGCAAGCAAAAGATTCATTCCAGGGAAAAGATCCGTTGCGTCGAAATCGGGAAAGAGGCCAAGCGACGTGGCGCGACGAGGCACTTGCGCGGAAAATTGGTTTTCTGCGCACGACTCCTCGCCTTTCGCTTCCCGCTCCCCTGGGGATGACGGACGCATGGGGGCGCACGGGAATGCAAACAAACAGGCAAACGCAGAAACACACACACACACAAACAGGCGCATGCACACACACACACACACAAACAGGCGCATGCACACAGACACACACACAAACAGGCACATTCACACACACACAAACAGGCGCATGCACACAGACACACACACAAACAGGCACATTCACACACACACATAC
>NW_027213454.1:10000-12500 GCF_042767895.1 Penaeus vannamei | reverse complement strand
CTTCCTCCTATCTTTCTAGCTTTTTTCTCTTTATTTCTTCCGCTTTTAGCTCATATTCTCTCCATGGTCCTCTCTTCTGCTCTCTCGTTTCTTCATCTCTTCTCATTCTTCTTCTTTTTCTTCTTATCTTCCTTTCCTTCCGCTCTGTCTTATCATATTTTTCTCTTTAATCTCTTCATCATCGTCTATTTATCTTTTTCACACACACACACACACACACACACACACACACACACACACACATATATACTTATATATATATATATATATATATATATATATATATATATATATATATATATTCATATAAACAAAAACACAATAGCAAATACTAAAACATTTCTGAAACTGAATATCGACATTCTAACAAATCACACTGTAAGTGCAGGTGCCTTTTTTTCCCCTTCTCTTTCAAGCAAAAACTTCCGTACCCAAAGCATTTAAAATCTTTTAGGCCGTATCACACTATCACGTTTCCCGTCAATTTGTTGCGTTCTCGAATGAACATTCCAAATGAAAATCGACTGACCCATGTAAACAAACCTGGCGCTATCGGAGTGAAGTCCGGAGAATCACACGAACATTGTCATACATATTACGTCATTTTAAAGAAATATGAGGGTGTATATTGTATATACGAATGTACTAAAATATTAACATGTTTACATTCACTCATTCTATCTAAGTTATCAATAGTACAAGATTAAGACGTAAATTAGTCAGACGGACACGGTCGTAATCGTCTGCGTCTGGGAGGCGTTCCGACTGCAAACGAGACTTCAGACGGAAACGCAAAAATTGACGGAAAAAGTGATAGTGTGATGGGGCCTTTGCGGTTGCAGGAAATGGCAACATTCTCTCTGGCACGCATCTTGATCTGATACCATGTCCCTGGAGCAGATGTGAGAACATGCCTTCCGATCACAAACATATATTGTTCATGAAATTATTCATTCTCTCGTTTTTTAAGGATTTATATTGTTTCAACTACAACGAGTTTAATAATTGTTCGTGAAACTGAGATTTTTCTTCTTGTGATTCGCAATTACTTTACGAGTTCTATGTATTCCATTCTCTTCTTGCATGAGTTTCATTGATTGATTGTTGACATTCACTTGTTTTTTGGACTCTTTCAGTTAGTTTATTCTCTCGCTAATTTTGTTATTTACATTCACGAACGATACATATTTCTTTCCTTCTAGTGACCAGTTTGCCCCCCATCCCGCCCCCCCCCCCCCGGCCGATCTCACTTTCGCATCCAGCCACGGCTGTCCCTCCCTTGTTTAAGCCGTCGTCGTTGAATGGTGACACGTTCTCTCGTCGGAAAACAAAGCTTTGACTGTATATATGTATATATTCATTGTATGAATATTGCGTTGGAATCTTTCCTTCTCATTGTGCACAGGGATGCACGGGTTTCGTAATCGTCTAATAGAATATGCGCTCCGACGTCTAAGAGTTGGTAAATTGTGAAACCGAAGTAACACCTGAGTCGGTGTGAGCCCGTATTGACGTCCGATTAGAAATGTAGGACTAGGGTCTTGAGCTAGAATAATGATTTACTTATTAATGACGCTCTTCCCACCTTACTTCATCGCTTGTATGTTCAGGAAATTCGAGTCTCGTTCAGTTCCCTTAATTTTGTTCTGTCTAACATACTCTGAACATTAGTAAGTGAGAGATAATTACCTCAGTCTATGAGAACTTGAAGCAAACCCGCAATTAAGAGTAAACACAATCGGGGTTAGTGTAAAACATTTCTGAACTGGGAAGTTTGCATTGCGGATGCTTACAAAGAATTTTCATGACGCCATGCATAACTGCGTAGGTTCTGTCACATATCATTTAATTGTTGAGTTCAGTGTGGTAGTTGAAATAATGTATTAACATAATTAATGATTATAACATTTGTTAAAATGTATGTTATTTTTGTTTGATTCATTCTTTGTGTGAGCTTGATCTCTTTCACGCTATTCACACGCACACAAATACTCACATACTCGATTATTCACACAACAAAAGAAACTGAAACTTTCATGAATAGAGTTTGTACATGTCGTAGTTGTAGGCATGAAGTGTGATGAGGTGCCTCTTTTGCCCGCAATTTTACCAGTCGCAACATTACACACAATCATTACACACACTCATCCACCCTGAACAAGACACTGAAACCTTCATTAACAGAATTTGTTGTATTGTCGTTGCAAGTTATCTCTTTTGCCTGCGACGTTGCCAGTCGTGATGAGTGATAATGATAAGCTATACTCATTTACATATTTTTCTTTCTCTTTCTTCAGTGGCTTCATGTAAATCCCTGCGGATTGCTTTTGTCGTTTCCCTTATCTACTCTCATATCTAAGACGATCTTCGCTCAAGCAGGTCTTTTTTGGACCACTACGTACGTAGTAATTTTGTTCTTGAAAACAACAACAACAACAAAAAAAGGAAATGATTAGGTTAACAACAAATTAGCAGTATGTTCTTGTTCGATAATACATCA
>NW_027213453.1:2500-5000 GCF_042767895.1 Penaeus vannamei | reverse complement strand
ACACACACTCTCTCTCTCTCTCACACACTCTCTCTCCCCCTCCTTCTCACACACACTCTCTCTCTCACACTCACACTCTCTCCCGTCTTTCTCTCTCTCACACTCTCACTCTCTTCCGTCTTTCTCTCTCTCACACTCTCACTCTCTTCCGTCTTTCTCTCTCTCACACTCTCACTCTCTTCCGTCTTTCTCTCTCTCACACTCTCACTCTCACACACTCTCACACACTCTCACTCTCACACACTCTCACTCTCACTCTCACTCTCACACACTCTCACTCTCACTCTCACACACTCTCACTCTCACTCTCACACACTCTCACTCTCTCTCTCTCATACACTCTCACTCTCTCTCTCTCACACACTCTCACTCTCTCTCTCTCACACACTCTCACTCTCTCTCTCTCACACACGCTCACACGCTCACTCTCTCACACACACGCTCACACGCTCACTCTCTCACACACACGCTCACACGCTCACTCTCTCACACACACGCTCACACGCTCACTCTCTCACACACACGCTCACTCTCTCACACACACGCTCACTCTCTCACACACACGCTCACTCTCTCACACACGAGCTCACTCTCTCACACACACGCTCACTCTCTCACACACACGCTCACTCTCTCACACACACGCTCACTCTCTCACACACACGCTCACTCTCTCACACACACGCTCACTCTCTCACACACACGCTCACTCTCTCTCACACACACTCACTCACTCTCACACACACGCACTCACTCTCACACACACGCACTCACTCTCACACACACACACTCACTCTCTCACACACACACTCACTCTCTCACACACACACTCACTCACTCTCTCACACACACACTCACTCACTCTCTCACACACACACTCACTCACTCTCTCACACACACACTCACTCACTCTCTCACACACACACTCACTCACTCTCTCACACACACACTCACTCACTCTCTCACACACACACTCACTCACTCTCTCACACACACACTCACTCACTCTCTCACACACACACACTCACTCACTCTCTCACACACACACTCCTCTCTCTCTCTCTCTCACACACTCTCTCTCTCTCTCTCTCACACACTCTCTCTCTCTCTCTCTCACACGCTCACTCTCTCTCTCTCTCACACGCTCACTCTCTCTCTCTCACACGCTCACTCTCTCTCTCTCACACGCTCACTCTCTCTCTCTCACACGCTCACTCTCTCTCTCTCACACGCTCACTCTCTCTCTCTCACACGCTCACTCTCTCTCTCTCACACGCTCACTCTCTCTCTCTCACGCTCACTCAAATACTATATCATGAATAAATAATAACTAACTATGTCATATGAATAAATAATAATAATATCATGAATAAATAATAATAAATAAATAAAGCGGAATAAATAATAATATCATAAAATAAATATGTAATAATAATAAAGAATAAATAATAATAATAATATCATGAATAAATAATAATAATAATACATGAATAAATATATAATATATCATAAGAATAAATATAATAATATCATAAAATAAATAATAATAATAATATAAATAAAATTAAATAATAATAATAATAATAATACGAATAAATAATAATATGAAATATCATGAATAGAAATAATAATATGTATAAGCATGAATAAATAATAATATGTCTTGGAATAAATAATAATAATGTCATGAATAAGTAATAATAATAATATCATAGGAATAAATAATAATAATAATAATAAGCGAATAAATAATAATAATAATAATATATCATAGACAAATATTAATAACAATAAAATAATAGATAAATATAATAAAGATAAATAATAAAATTATTAAATAATAATATATAATATGTAGATAAATATAATAATAATAATGAATAAAATAATAATAATAATAGCGAAAGAATAAATAATAATAATGAATAAATAATAATAGTAATAAGCGAATAAGTAATAATAATAACGAATAAATATAAGATAAATATAAGATAAATAATAAGCATGAATAGATAATAATAACATGAATAAATATAAGCATGAATAAAATAATATACTTTTAGATAAATGTCAGATAAATATATAAATGAATAAATCTCTCATGAATAAATATATAAATAAATATATGAAAAAAACAGATAATGAAAAAAGTAAATATAAAAATAAATAATGAAAAATGAAATAAAATATGTAAATATAAAATGATAATAGAAAAATAAACAGGATATAAAAAAATAAATAAATATAAAAAAATAAATAAAATAAATATAATAAATAAATAAATACTTTGCTGCACGCGCACGCACGCACTCGCGCAGTCACTCACTCTAACACACACACATTCACTCACTCTCTCCCACACACACTCACTCACTCTCTCACACACACACACTCACTCAAACACTCACACACACATTCACTCTCTCCCACACACACATTCACTCTCTCCCACACACACACTCACTCTCTCCAACACACACTCACTCTCTCACACACACAT
>NW_027213452.1:60000-72500 GCF_042767895.1 Penaeus vannamei | reverse complement strand
ATCACCATAACTGATATCGTATATCTGCCATTTCAGAATCATCTTCCCCATAATCATCATCATCGTCATCATCATCTTCATCACATTTTGTTCCTTCTTCACTTCCTTTCTCACCATCTTCATCGTGCTAGTAATCACACTCGCCTTCATTTTCTATTTCTCGTCATAATCATCACGATCATCTTTCTTAATAATTACACTCGTCTTCATTTTCTATTTCTCGTCATAATCATCACTATCATCTTTCCAAAAACGTTTATGGAATTATTCATTTCTTACTTATTTAATTTACATCGGTCGTGATGATTTGTTTATATGTAATGAATAACTTATGATGACTTTTTTACGTAGAATTTTTAACACAACGAAAAGTCAAATATAGTTTATATTTTTCTTTTCTTATTTACCATTATTATTATCATTGTTATAATGATAATGATAATAATAATAATAATAATAATAATAATAATAATAATAATAATAATAATAATAATAATAATAATTATTATTATTATTATTATTATTATTATTATTATCATTGTTGTTATTATCATTGTTGTTGCTATTATCATTATTATCATTTTGTTATCTTCATTGCCAGGTTCATTTCATTCCCCATTCTCTCTTCATCATTTTCCTTTTTTTCTATTCTCTTTTTCTTCATCCCTCTCTTCTATTCTTTCTCTCTTCCTTTACCCCGCTCTTCTATTCCTTCTCTCTTTCTTTATCCCACTCTTTTGCTCTTTCTCTCTTTCTTTACCCCTCTCTCCTATTCCTTCTCTTTTTCTTTATCCCTCTCTTCTATTCTTTCTCTCTTTATCTCTCTCTTCTATTCTTTCTCTCTTTCTTTATCTTTCTCTTCTATCCTTTCTCTCTTTCTTTACCCCTCTCTCCTATTCCTTATCTCTTTCTTTATCCCTCTCTTCTATCTTTTCTCTCTTTCTTTATCCCTCTCTTCTATTCCTTCTCTCTTTCTTTATCCCTCTCTTCTATTCCTTCTCTCTTTCTTTATCCCTCTCTTCTATTTTTCTCTCTTTCTTTATCCTGATCCTCTATTCTTTCTCTTTCTTTCTTTGTCCCTCTCTTCTATTCTTTCTCTCTTTCTTTATCCCTCTCTCCTATTCCTTCTCTCTTTCTTTATCCTGGTCCTCTATTCTTTCTCTTTCTTTTTTTATCCCTCTCTTCTATGCCTTCTCTCTTTCTTTATCCTCTCTTCTATTTTCTCTCTCTTTCTTTATCCCTCTCTTCTACTCTTTCTCTCTTTCTTTACCCATCTCTTCTACTCTTTCTCTCTTTCTTTATCCTTCTCTTTTATTCTTTCTCTCTTTCTTTATCCTGATTCTCCTACTTCCAATTCGCTACCAAAGCTTCAACAAATAATTCTCCAGTTGGGTAATACCAACATAAAGAATTTATGAATATGATATTTCAGCTGTTTTTTCCTACGTAGCTGCTGGGTATGTACAGGTGCCAATTAACCTTTATATTTTTTTCCCTTTTCGTCTTATCTTTCCTTTCGTGTTTCTTTCTTTCTTTCTTTTTCCTTTTTTATTTATTTATTTATTTATTTATCTATTTGCGGTGGGAATTATGATAATGATGATTATGATAATGATAATGATAATTATAATAGTGATAATAATAATGATAATAATGATAATAATAATAATAATAATAATAGTGATAATAATAATAACAATAATAATAACAACAATAATAATGATAATGATAATAATGATAATGGCAATGATAATGATGATAATGATAATATTAATGATGATAATATGGATGGTGATTATAATAGTAATAATGATGATGATTATAATAATAATAACAAGAATAGTAAAAAATAATAATGATAATAATAGATAGTGATGAAAATGAATAACAATAATATGAATAACACAAACGAGATAGCCAAAAAAAAAAAAAAAAAAAAATATCCTATAAAATTCTTACAAATTTTCCGGTTCCGAATTCCCACCAGTGACAACCCTTTCATCTGTTATCCTTTCCCTCTTCTTTATGTTATTATTTCATTACTCTAGCTCTCTTTCTCTCACTATTAAGAGCCGTAACACGCGAACTTCGTTTCCAGTTCAAAATGTTTTTTTTTTTTTTTTTGGGGGGGGGGGGGGGATGTAAATGTAAAAAAAAAAATCCTTAAAAAAATGTGAATGGGAGGGAGAGAAAATAGGAAGGGAGGGAGGGAGGGAGGGAAAAGGCTTGATGAGGGAGGCAGGGAGGGAGGGAAAGGGCTAGATGAAGGAGGGAGGGAAGGAGGGAAACTGTTTGCCAAAGGAGAAAGGGAAGGAAAATACCAGCAAGGGAGAAGGGAGGGAGGGAGAGAAAGTACTCACCAAGAAAGGAGAAAAGGAGAGACCACATTACCAAGGGAGAAAGGGAGAGGAAACCTTACTCTGCTTCCTGTCACGGAAATCCATCCTGACATGGGCGTGTTATGAAAGGAAATGCATACTTGTACTTGACCCTCAGGACTAAGCAACTTTCTTTATTTTTAAGGTTTTGTTGTAAAAGCGTTCTCTCTCTCTCTCGTCCTCTCTCTTTCTCTCTCTCTCTCTCTCTCTCTTTCTCTTCCGCACTCTCTCTCTCTCTCTCTCTCTCTCTCTCTCTCTCTCTCTCTCTCTCTCTCTCTCTCTCTCTCTCTCTCTCTCTCTCTCTCTCTCTCTCTCTCTCTCTCTCCCTCTCTCTCTCTCTCTCTCTCTCTCTCTCTCTCTCTCTCTCTCTCTCCCTCTCTCTCTCTCTCTCTCTCGCTCTCTCTCTCTCTCTCTCTCTCTCTCTCTCTATCTATCTATCTATCTATATATGTATATATATATATATATATATATATATATATATATATATATATATATATATATGTGTGTGTGTGTGTGTGTGTGTGTGTGTGTGTGTGTGTGTGTGTGTGTGTGTGTGTATGTATGTATCTATATCTATCTATCTATCTATCTATATCTATCTATCAATCTATCTATATGTATATATATATATATATATATATATATATATATATATATATATATATATATATATATATATACAAACCACATACAAAGCCCTGGCTAAATACATATCTTTTTTGAGCCATTTTTCCTTCCACATTCCCCGTCCTTTCTCGAACCTCGCAAAGGCGCATTGAGCCATTTCTGAATAATATTTGTCCTTGGTGATTGTCCAGAAACTTTCTCAGATATAAGATGTGTAATTTCCATGACAAAAGAAGGAGAGAAAAGAAGAGAAAAGGGAAAATGGAAACTATTAACGGCACGAGGGAATATAAGATGAGAAGTGGGAAAAAGTGGTGGGGTGAGAGAGAGAGAGAGAGAGAGAGAGAGAGAGAGAGAGAGAGAGAGAGAGAGAGAGAGAGAGAGAGAGAGAGAGAGAGAGAGAGAGAGAGAGAGAGAGAGAGAGGGAGAGAGAGAGAGGAGAGAGAGAGGGAGAGAGAGAGACAGAGAGAGAGAGAGAGAGAGAGAGAGAGAGAGAGAGACAGAGAGAGAGACAAAGAGACAGAGAGAGACAAACAGACAGACAGACAGGAAAGTTGGGGAGGAAAAAAACAAAGAAAGAGAGAGAGACAGAGAGAGAGATTGAGTAAGGGAAGGGGGGGGGCGAAGAAAGAGACAAAGGGAGGGTCGAAAAAAGAAAGAGAGTGGGGAAAGAGAGAGAAAATCGTTCGCTAACTCCCGTGTTTTCCTTTTATAAACTTATGAATATTTTATTGTGCAAGAATATTGTTAGTTTCTAATCCCTGGAACCCAACGAACGCTATCAGGCAGACGGCCATCACGATATGCAAATGAGAAACGCCATTGCTCATAACAGCCTCCATTACAGACATAAAATAAAATCTTTGTCGATATTATTTTTAGTATTCGTAGAGAACAAACATTAACGGAATTCAGGTTATACATTGATGGTCTAGAATAAGGATCAAGATGAAAATGAAAACAGCTGAAGTAAGAAAGGAATCGTTAACCAGAATGGATCCATTTTGGGTAACTATTCGCCTGAAGAGGAACTCGTGAAGTGTTCGAAACGTAATGTTTATTTTCAGCTTTTACTGAGATTTTCATTTCCATTTTTGTGTACACGTTACTGTCTTTGTACTTATGTTCAGGGATAAAGATATTATCATATTTCATTATAGTTTAAAGCTGACTTGTAACGTCTGATTGTTTTATCTATATCTGTATGCTTTATGGTGCAGTGGTTAATGTGCTAGTCTTGCATTCTAGGTGACCAGCGTTCGATCCTGCGCGCTGTCAGTGAATGTTAACCCCGGCCATTCCTTGCACACAGGGGGAGATTTAGAAGCAAAATAAAACGAACAGTATGTCACAGCAAAGCGTATCCATTATAACAAATGGAATTGAAACTAAATCTTTAAAAAAAATATATATCAAATCTATTTCATCGCCTTCCTTTTCACAGTCTCTCTTTTGAGTCTTTCTTGTACTTTCTCCAAAGAGTGAGCAGCCTAAATATATCTCTTTCTTGAGATTCATTCTTAGGGAGTTTTTTATGCTTAATGCACTCTCTCTCTCTCTCTCTCTCTCTCTCTCTCTCTCTCTCTCTCTCTCTCTCTCTCTCTCTCTCTCTCTCTCTCTCTCTCTCTCAAGGAGCACAATATCTTCATATCTCTTCATTAAATCTTGGCATTTCAACTCGCATAAAAAATGCTCTAAAAAAAATACTCACAGCAGAGAAACTTTAAACGCAACATTTTGATTATGAAAGAAATATATTTATACAGATAAGAACGTATCTATATATCTCTCTCTATAAAAAAAAAAAAAAATCAGATTCCCGCTTGAATGGCCTGGACTCTATACTGAAGAGGATCCAAACCCATTCCCCAAGGACTCGCTCTATTCAAAGATAAACCTTTATCCGCTATACAGAAAATCTACGCCCTGTAAATGTTAGTAAAGTCAAAGGAAAATCTTCTTTGACACTTTTTTTTCGAGCGTATTCTATGGATCAGCTGATCTTATCCACTGCCTCAGCGGAAAAGGCGCTCTCTTTGCCTAGCAGATTACCGCTCGTGTGTAGCGAGATCTTGCCTAGTATATAATCGTTGGCTTGGCGCTCACGGGTCTAACTTTAAGCTTGGGTTGTGAGTCTGTTGTGGGGTGTAGTCGGTGAGGTTTCGAGTGGATGAAAACCTATCGTTGAATGAAATGTTGGCCAGAATTTCGTGGGTTATTGTTTTACTGTTTTCTTTAATGTTTCCAGTTTATGTTGGTCTTCTAGGATCACTGAGGATCTAGGAAAATTTTATATTGCGTCGTAGTTACTCAGCGAATGCAATCCTGTCCTTGCATGCACGTAGAAACAAGCGCAGTTAATGTACAAGGGAAGGAGAGAGGAAAGAGAGAAGAAAATTGAGAGAGAAAAAGATAGATAGATAGAGAGAGAGAGAGAAAGAGAGGAAGAGAGAGAGAGAGAAAGAGAGGAAGAGAGAGAGAAAAGAAGAGAGAGAAAGAGAGGAAGAGAGTGAGAGAGAGAGAAAGAGAGAGAGAGAGAAGGAGAGGAACAGAAGTGGTGGGGTGGGGTGTAGGAGGAATAAAAGTAGAGGAAAGAACGATCATCATCATACCTTTTCATCCCACCACTGGCACCATTTGGCGGTTCTTTGACTTGCCTCCAATAGGTCTTGATCGGTGCAATGTGGAACCAGCGTGCATTCTCGGAGGATGTGGTCCATAGGTTCTCCACATAGATAAGCTCTCCACATAGAGAGGCTCTCCACATAGATAGGCTCTCCACATAGATAGGTTCTCCACATAGATAGGCTCTCCACATGGATAGGCTTTCCACATAGATAGGCTCTCCACATAGATAGGCTCTCCACATGGATAGGCTCTCCACATAGATAGGCTCTCCACATAGATAGGCTCTCCACATAGATAGGCTCTCCACATAGATAGGCTCTCCACATAGATAGGCTCTCCACATAGATAGGCTCTCCACATAGATAGGTTCTCCACATAGATAGGCTCTCCACACAGATAGGCTGTCCACATAGATAGGCTCTCCACATAGATAGGCTCTCCACATAGATAGGTTCTCCACATGGATATGCTCTCCACATAGATAGGCTCTCCGCATAGACAGGCTCTCCACATAGATAGGCTCTCCACATAGATAGGCTCTCCACACGGATAGGCTCTCCACATAGATAGGTTCTCCACATGGATATGCTCTCCACATAGATAGGCTCTCCACATAGATAGGTTCTCCACATGGATATGCTCTCCACATAGATAGGCTCTCCACATAGATAGGCTCTCCACATAGATAGGTTCTCCACATGGATATGCTCTCCACATAGATAGGCTCTCCACATATATAGGCTCTCCACATAGACAGGCTCTCCACATAGATAGGCTCTCCACATAGATAGGCTCTCCACATAGATAGGCTCTCCACATAGATGGGCTCTTCACATAGATAGGCTCTCCACATAGATAGGCTCTCCACATAGATAGGCTCTCCACATAGACAGGCTCTCCACATAGATAGGCTCTCCACATAGATAGGCTCTCCACACAGATAGGCTCTCCACATAGATAGGCTCTCCACATAGATAGGCTCTCCACATAGATAGGCTCTCCACATAGATAGGCTCTCCACATAGATAGGCTCTCCACATAGATAGGCTCTCCACATAGATAGGCTCTCCACATAGATAGGCTCTCCACATAGATAGGCTGTCCGCATAGATAGGCTCTCCACATAGATAGGCTGTCCACATAGATAGGCTCTCCACATAGATAGGCTCTCCACATAGATAGGCTCTCCACATAGATAGGCTCTCCATATAGATAGGTTCTCCACATAGATAGGCTCTCCACATAGATAGGCTCTCCACATAGATAGGCTCTCCACATAGATAGGCTCTCCACATAGATAGGCTCTCCACATAGATAGGCTCTCCATATAGATAGGTTCTCCACATAGGCTCTCCACATAGATAGGCTCTCCACATAGATAGGCTCTCCACATAGATAGGCTCTCCACATAGATAGGCTCTCCACATAGATAGGCTGTCCACATAGATAGGCTCTCCACATAGATAGGCTCTCCACATAGATAGGCTCTCCACATAGATAGGCTCTCCACATAGATAGGCTCTCCACATAGATAGGCTCTCCACATAGATAGGCTCTCCACATAGATAGGTTCTCCACATGGATATGCTCTCCACATAGATAGGCTCTCCACATAGATAGGCTCTCCACATAGATAGGCTCTCCACATAGATAGGCTCTCCACATAGATAGGCTCTCCACATAGATAGGCTCTTCACATAGATAGGCTCTCCACATAGAGAGGCTCTCCACATAGATAGGCTCTCCACATGGATAGGCTCTCCACATAGATAGGCTCTGCACATAGATAGGCTCTCCACATGGATAGGCTCTCCACATGGATAGGCTCTCCACATAGATAGGCTGTCCACATAGATAGGCTCTCCACATAGATAGGCTCTCCACATAGATAGGCTCTGCACATAGAGAGGCTCTCCACATAGATAGGCTCTCCACATAGATAGGCTCTCCACGTGGATAGGCTCTCCACATAGATAGGCTCTCCACATAGATAGGTTCTCCACATGGATATGCTCTCCACATAGATAGGCTCTCCACATAGATAGGCTCTCCACATAGATAGGCTCTCCACATAGATAGGCTCTCCACATAGATAGGCTCTCCACATGGATAGGCTCTCCACATAGATAGGCTCTCCACATAGATAGGCTCTCCACATAGATAGGCTCTCCACATAGATAGGCTCTCCACATGGATAGGCTCTCCACATGGATAGGCTCTCCACATAGACAGGCTCTCCACATAGATAGGCTCTCCACATAGATAGGTTCTCCACATGGATATGCTCTCCACATAGATAGGCTCTCCACATAGATAGGCTCTCCACATGGATAGGCTCTCCACATAGATAGGCTCTCCACATAGATAGGCTCTCCACATAGATAGGCTCTCCACATAGATAGGCTCTCCACATAGATAGGCTCTCCACATAGATAGGCTCTCCACATATATAGGCTCTCCACATAGATAGGCTCTCCACATAGATAGGCTCTCCACATATATAGGCTCTCCACATAGATAGGCTCTGCACATAGATAGGCTCTCCACATAGATAAGCTCTCCACATAGATAGGCTCTCCACATAGACAGGCTCTCCACATAGATAGGCTCTCCACATAGATAGGCTCTCCACATAGATAAGCTCTCCACATAGATAGGCTCTCCACATAGATAGGCTCTCCACATAGAGAGGCTCTCCACATAGAGAGGCTCTCCACATAGATAGGCTCTCCACATAGACAGGCTCTCCACATAGATAGGCTCTCCACATAGGCTCTCCACATAGACAGGCTCTCCACATAGACAGGCTCTCCACATAGACAGGCTCTCCACATAGATAGGCTCTGCACATAGATAGGCTCTCCACATAGACAGGCTCTCCACATAGATAGGCTCTCCACATAGATAGGCTCTCCACATAGAGAGGCTCTCCACATAGATAGGCTCTCCACATAGATAGGCTCTCCACATAGATAGGCTCTCCACATAGATAGGCTCTCCACATAGATAGGCTCTCCACATAGATAGGCTCTCCACATAGATAGGCTCTCCACATAGACAGGCTCTCCACATAGACAGGCTCTCCACATAGATAGGCTCTCCACATAGATAGGCTCTCCACATAGATAGGCTCTCCACATAGATAGGCTCTCCACATAGATAGGCTCTCCACATAGATAGGCTATCCACGTAGATAGGCTCTCCACATAGATAGGCTCTCCACATAGATAGGCTCTCCACATAGATAGACTTTCCACATAAATAGGCTCTCCACATAGATAGGCTCTCCATATAGATAGGCTCTCCACATGGATAGGCTCTCCACATAGAGAGGCTCTCCACATAGATAGGCTCTCCACATAGGCTCTCCACATAGATAGGCTCTCCACATAGATAGGCTCTCCACATAGATAGGCTCTCTACATAGATAGGCTATCCACATAGATAGGCTATCCACATAGATAGGCTCTCCACATAGATAGGCTCTCCACATAGAGAGGCTCTCCACATAGACAGGCTCCCACATAGATAGGCTCTCCACATAGATAGGCTCTCCACATAAAGAGGCTCTCCACATAGATATCTTCTCCACATAGATAGGCTCTCCACATAGATAAGCTCTCCACATGGATAGGCTCTCCACATAGATAGGCTCTCCACATAGATAGGCTCTCCACATGGATAGGCTCTCCACATAGATAGGCTCTCTGCATAGATGGGCTCTCCACATAGATAGGCTCTCCACATAGATAGGCTCTCCACATAGATAGGCTCTCCACATAGATAGGCTCTCCACATGGATAGGCTTTCCACATAGATAGGCTCTCCACATAGATAGGCTCTCCACATAGATGGGCTCTCCACATAGATAGGCTCTCCACATAGATAGGCTTTCCACATAGATAGGCTCTCCACATAGATAGGCTCTCCATAGGCTCTCCACATAGATAGGCTCTCCACATAGATAGGCTCTCCACATGGATAGGCTTTCCACATAGATAGGCTCTCCACATAGATAGGCTCTCCACATAGATGGGCTCTCCACATAGATAGGCTCTCCACATGGATAAGCTCTCCACATGGATAGGCTCTCCACATAGATAGGCTCTCCACATAGATAGGCTCTCCACATGGATAGGCTCTCCACATAGATAGGCTCTCCACATAGATAGGCTCTCCACATAGATAGGCTCTCCACATAGATAGGCTCTCCACATAGATAGGCTCTCCACATAGATAGGCTCTCCACATAGATAGGCTCTCCACATAGATAGGCTCTCCACATGGATAGGCTCTCCACATAGATAGGCTCTCCACATAGACAGGCTCTCCACATAGATAGGCTCTCCACATAGACAGGCTCTCCACATAGATAGGCTCTCCACATGGATAGGCTCTCCACATAGATAGGCTCTCCACATAGATAGGCTCTCCACATAGATAGGCTCTCCACATAGATAGGCTCTCCACATAGACAGGCTCTCCACATAGATAGGCTCTCCACATAGATAGGCTCTCCACATAGAGAGGCTCTCCACATAGAGAGGCTCTCCACATAGATAAGCTCTCCACATAGATAGGCTCTCCACATAGATAGGCTCTCCACATAGAGAGGCTCTCCACATAGATAAGCTCTCCACATAGATAGGCTCTCCACATAGACAGGCTCTCCACATAGATAGGCTCTCCACATAGATAGGCTCTGCACATAGATAGGCTCTCCACATAGAGAGGCTCTCCACATAGATAGGCTCTCCACATAGATAGGCTCTCCACATAGAGAGGCTCTCCACATAGATAGGCTCTCCACATAGAGAGGCTCTCCACATAGATAGGCTCTCCACATAGATAGGCTCTCCACATAGATAGGCTCTCCACACAGATAGGCTCTCCACATAGATAGGCTCTCCACATAGATAGGCTCTCCACATAGATAGGCTCTCCACATGGATAGGCTCTCCACATATATAGGCTCTCCACATAGACAGGCTCTCCACATAGATAGGCTCTCCACATAGATAGGCTCTCCACATAGATAGGCTCTCCACATAGATAGGCTCTCCACATAGATAGGCTCTCCACATAGATAGGCTCTCCACATGGATAGGCTCTCCACATAGATAGGCTCTCCACATAGATAGGCTCTCCACATAGATAGGCTCTCCACATAGATAGGCTCTCCACATAGACAGGCTCTCCACATAGATAGGCTCTCCACATAGACAGGCTCTCCACATAGATAGGCTCTCCACATGGATAGGCTCTCCACATAGATAGGCTCTCCACATAGATAGGCTCTCCACATGGATAGGCTCTCCACATAGATAGGCTCTCCACATAGATAGGCTCTCCACATAGATAGGCTCTCCACATAGATAGGCTCTCCACATAGACAGGCTCTCCACATAGATAGGCTCTCCACATAGATAAGCTCTCCACATGGATAGGCTCTCCACATAGATAGGCTCTCCATATAGATAGGCTCTCCACATAGATAGGCTCTCCACATGGATAGGCTCTCCACATAGATAGGCTCTCCACATGGATAGGCTCTCCACATAGACAGGCTCTCCACATAGAGAGGCTCTCCACATAGATAGGCTCTCCACATAGATAGGCTGTCCACATAGATAGGCTCTCCACATAGATAGGCTCTCCACATAGATAGGCTCTCCACATAGATAGGCTCTCCACATAGACAGGCTCTCCACATAGATAGGCTATCCACATAGATAGGCTATCCACATAGATAGGCTATCCACATAGATAGGCTCTCCACATAGATAGGCTATCCACATAGATAGGCTCTCCACATAGATAGGCTCTCCACATAGATAGGCTCTCCACATAGATAGGCTCTCCACATAGATAGGCTCTCCACATAGATAGGCTCTTCACATAGATAGGCTCTCCACATAGATAGGCTCTCCACATAGATAGGCTCTCCACATAGATAGGCTCTCCACATAGATAGGCTCTCCACATAGATAGGCTCTCCACATGGATAGGCTCTCCACATAGATAGGCTCTCCACATAGGCTCTCCACATAGATAGGCTCTCCACATAGATAGGCTCTCCACATGGATAGGTTCTCCACATAGATAGGCTCTCCACATAGATAGGCTCTCCACATAGGCTCTCCACATAGATAGGCTCTCCACATAGATAGGCTCTCCACATAGATAGGCTCTCCACATAGATAGGCTCTCCACATAGATAGGCTCTCCACATAGATAGGCTCTCCACATAGATAGGCTCTCCATATAGATAGGCTCTCCACATAGATAGGCTCTCCACATAGATAGGCTCTCCACATAGAGAGGCTCTCCACATAGATAGGCTCTCCACATAGATAGGCTCTCCACATAGATAGGCTCTCCACATAGAGAGGCTCTCCACATAGATAGGCTCTCCACATAGATAGGCTCTCCATATAGATAGGCTCTCCACATAGATAGGCTCTCCATATAGATAGGCTCTCCACATAGATATGCTCTTCACATAGATAGGCTCTCCACATAGATATGCTCTTCACATAGATAGGCTCTCCACATAGAGAGGCTCTCCACATAGATAGGCTCTCCACATAGATAGGCTCTCCACATAGATAGGCTCTCCACATGGATAGGCTCTCCACATAGATAGGCTCTCCACATAGAGAGGCTCTCCACATAGATAGGCTCTCCACATAGATAGGCTCTCTACATAGGCTCTCCACATAGATAGGCTCTCCACATAGATAGGCTCTCTACATAGGCTCTCCACATAGATAAGCTCTCCACATGGATAGGCTCTCCACATAGATAGGCTCTCCACATGGATAGGCTCTCCACATAGATAGGCTCTCCACATAGATAGGCTCT
>NW_027213452.1:50000-52500 GCF_042767895.1 Penaeus vannamei | reverse complement strand
CTCTCGGCTCATTAGCGGGGATCTCTGGCCCGGTTTCCCTTGTCCACTCTGATCGACGCCCGCGAACAGCCCGCCCAAAGGCAACTGTTAATCGAACCATGAACTGCCCTTCCGGAAAATAGTGACTGACACGGTATATCCTTTTTTTCCGAAAAGCAATTAATATGTAAATGGCGGCATCGATGTGAATGGTAAGTTTGTGGATGTGCTCCGGCGGTCGAGTGTTCCTGGAAATGGATGCTCTCGTGATGGCAACTTTTGGTTTTCGCTGGAATTAGCGGGAGACAAAAGAGAAAAGGATAAGAGGGAGAAGGCGAATGTGGGAATGACGTGGTTTTCTCATTCCGTCGTTCGCTGGTTTATTTTTTTTGTATTTTGAGTAATTCTTTCTTTCTCTCTCTTACTATTGTTTTCCTTCTCTCTATATCAGTCTATCTGTCTCTACCTGTTTATCTATTTATCTGATTATCGACCTGCATACCAATCCAACTATATATGTATTTCTCTCTCTCTCTCTCTCTCTTCTCCATCCCTCCCTTCCCTCTCCCCCTCCACCCCTTCCCCTAATCAGCTGATTCTCTCCCTCCCTCTCCTCTAACACATCA
Organism: Penaeus vannamei; assembly: GCF_042767895.1. Taxonomy (NCBI): domain Eukaryota; kingdom Metazoa; phylum Arthropoda; class Malacostraca; order Decapoda; family Penaeidae; genus Penaeus; species Penaeus vannamei. The sequence goes on along the minus strand of NW_027213452.1, from coordinate 51,895 downwards.
TCCTAATTTCTCTCTTCTTCCTCTCTCTCTCTTCTCTATCCCTCCCTTCCCTCTCCCCACCTCCATCCCTTCCCCTAATCAGCCTGATTCTCTCCCCCCCTTCCCTTAACACATCATCTAATTCTCTCTTCTTCTTCATCCCTCCATCCCTCCCCCCTCCATCCCTTCCCCCCTAATCAAAGCTGATTCTCTCCCTCCCTTTCCTCTCACACACATCATCTAATTCTCTCTTCCTCTCTTTCTTTTCTCCATCCCTCCCTTCCCTCTCCCGCACCACCCCTTCCCCTAATCAGCTGATTCTCTCCCTCCCTCTCCTCTAACACATCATCTAATTCTCTCTTCCTCTCTTTCTTTTCTCCATTCCCCCTTCTCCTCCCCCCTCCATCCCTTCCCTGTCTTAATCAGCTGATTCTCTCCCTCCCTTTCCTCTCACATCATCATCTAATTCCTCTATTCCTCTCTTTCTTTTCTCTCCATTCCCCCTTCCCTCTCCCCCTCCACCCCTTCCCCTAATCAGCAGATTCTCTCCCTCCCTTTCCTCTAACACATCATCTAATTCCTCGCTTCCTCTCTCTCTCCTCTCTTCTCCCTCCCTCCCTTCCCTCTCTCCCCTCCACCCCTTCTCCCTAATCAGCTGATTCTCTCCCTCCCTTTATTCTAACACATCATCTAATTCTCTCTCTATTTCTTCATCCCTCCCTTCCCTCTCCCCCTCCACCCCTTCCCCTAATCAACTGATTCTCTCCCTCCCTTCCCTCTAACACATCATCTAATTCTCTCTCTCTCTCTCTCTCTCTCTCTCTTCTCCCTCTCTCCCCCTCCACCCCTTCCCCTAATCAGCTGATTCTCTCCCTCCCTTTCCTCTAACACATCATCTAATCCTCTCTCTCTCTCTTCTTTCTCCATCCCTTCCTTTCTTTCTCCTCCCTCCACTTCCCCTTCCCCTAATCAGCTGATTCTCTCCCTCCCTTTCCTCTTAACACATCATCTAATTCTCTCTTTTCTTCATCCCTCCCTTCCCTCTCCCCCTCCACCCCTTTCCCCTAATCACCTGTTTCTCTCCCTCCCTTCCCTCTGACACATCATCTAATTCTCGCTTCCTCTCTCTCTCTCTCTCTCTTTTCTCCATCCCTCCCTTCCCTCTCCCCCTCCACCCCTTCCCCTAATCAGCTGATTTTCTCCCTCCCTTCCCTCTAACACATCATCTAATTCTCTCTTTTCTTTATCCCTCCCTTTTCTCTCCACCTCCACCCTTTCCCCTAATCAGCTGATTCTCTCCCTCCCTTCCCTCTGACACATCATCTAATTCTCGCTTCCTCTCTCTCTCTCTCTCTCTCTTTTCTCCATCCCTTCCTTTCCTCTCCCCCTCCACCCCTTCCCCTAATCAGCTGATTCTCTCCCTCCCTTCCCTCTAACACATCATCTAATTCTCTCTTTTCTTCATCCCTCCCTTCCCTCTCCCACTCCACCCCTTCCCCTAATCAGCTGATTCTCTCCCTCCCTTTCCTCTTAACACATCATCTAATTCTCTCTTCCTCTCTCTCTCTCTCCCATCCCAGGCTCGTCGTCTCCCCCGCACCACCTGATCATCAGTGAGCTGCTGCCATCTACCGAGCAGTATCTCACCTACGACGGCTCCCTCACCGTGCCAGGCTGCTACGAGACTGTCACGTGGATTCTGCCAAATAAGCCTATATACATCTCCTTCGCCCAAGTGAGTGTCCCGGATGTTGTCTTTCTCGGTGGGAGGAGGGAGGTGGGAGGGAGGTGGGAATGGGAGGGAGAGGGGGGAGCTGGGGGGTGTTGAGAAGGTGGGGGGGGGGGAGCGGTAGGAATTCAGTAATGGGTGTGGATGCGTGAGTGTGGTAAATCTAGATTTACGTGTGTGTGTGTGT
>NW_027213452.1:0-2500 GCF_042767895.1 Penaeus vannamei | reverse complement strand
GAAAATCAATAAAGAAAGAAAGGTATCTCGATGAACAAATAGACAAATTAATTCCAATATGAAAATTAGATCAACAAATGAATAATAATAAAAAATAAAAAAAAATCTATAACGAAATAGATACATACACAAACATCCTCTTCTAATGAAACGGAAGTCAGTCACATTCATTAGTCTTTAAACAAGAATTTCCGTCATAAACTTGAAACACATAAACGCGAAACGGCCTCCCAGGCACTAAGACGGAGCGAACAGTGCCAATAAATGCCATTATATTTCGACTATGATCAGAGTGCTGCCATTTGTCATTTGACTATTGCCTCTTCAAGTCTGTAATGTCAGCTGTCACGAGAGGAAGAGAGAGGGGAGAGGGGAGGAGGAGGGAGAGGGGAGGATGAGGAAGAGAGGAGGGGAGAGGGGGGATGAGGGAGAGGGGAGGATGAGGGAGAAGGGAGGATGAGGGAGAGAGAGGGGAGAGGGGAGAGAGGAGGGTGAGAGAGAGAGAGGAGGTGGGAGAGGAGGATGAGGAGTGAGGAAGGGAGAGGGGGAGGATGAGAGGAAGAGGGAGAGGGAGAGGGGTGGATGAGAGAGAGAGGTGGGGAGAGGGGAGAGGGAGGAAGAGGGAAAGGGGGAGAGGGAGGAGAGGAGGGTGAGAGAGAGAAGAAAAGGGAGAAAGGAAGAGGGAGAGGATGAGGGAGAGAGATTTGGGAAAGAGAGAAAGGGGAGAGGGAGGATGAGGGAGAGAGAGGGAGAGAGGGAGGAAGAGGAGAGAGGAGAGAGAGGGAGGATGAGGAGGAGAGGAGAGGAGAGAGGAGGGGAGAGGGGGGATGAGGGAGAGGGGAGGAAGAGGGAGAGAGTGAGGATGAGGGAAGAGAGGGGGAGAGGGAGGATGAGGGAGGAGGGAGAGAGGAGGAGGGTGCAGAGAGAAAGAGGAGGCGTGGAGGAGGAGGATGAGGGAGTGGGAGGAAGGAGAGGGAAGGATGAGGAGAGAGGGAGGGAGGAGAGGGAGGATGAGGGAGAGAGAGGAGGGGGAGAGGGGAGGAAGAGGAGAGGGGAGGAGGAGATGAGGGAAGAGAGAGGGAGAGAGGAGGATGAGGGAGAGAGGGAGGGGAGGGGGAGATGAGAGGAGAGGGAGGATGAGGAAGAGAGGAGGATGAGGGAGAGAGGATTGAAGAGGGGAGGATGAGGGAGGAGAGGAGGAGTGAGGGGAGAGGGGAAGAGGAGAGAAGAAGGAGATGGATGAAGGAAGGGCAGATAGGAAGGGAACGAGTGGGGGGAGGAGAGAAGGAGAGGGAGCTGGGACGACCAGGAGGAGGAGGAGGGAGAGGGAAGGAAGGAAGAATAAGTGGGGAGAGAAGGGAGGGAGAGATAGGGAGGGTGGAAGGGGGAGAGGATGAGAGAAAGGGGAGGGAAGGAGAGGAGTTGGGGAGGGAAAGAGGAAGAAAGAAGGAGGAAAGAGTGGCGCGGAGAAGAATGAGATGGCGAAGAGGGGAGAGGAGAGAGAGGGAGACGAAAAGGAAAGAAGGAGGTAGAAGAGAAAGAGATGGAGGAGGGGGTGAAGAGATGGGAGAGGAATTATAGATTTGTATGAATAAATATATACAAAAACAAAACAAAACAAAAAAAACATTGAGAATGATGATGTTAATTATTTTTTTACGATATAAGGTCGCCCACTTGACCTAAATTAGTTTAATAATCTTCTCTTGTTCTATATTGTTTATTTATTTTTATATATATTTTTGTTATTTATGGGTATGTGTTTGTGTTTGTGTTTGTGTGTGTGTGTTTGTCTTTATGTGTATGTGTTTGTGTGTGCTTGTGTTTGCGTGTGTGTGTGTTTGTCTTTGTGTGTGTGTGAGTTTTTGTGTGTGTGAGTTTGTGTTTGTTTGTGTTTGTGTGTATTTGTATTTGTGTGTGTGTGTGTTTGTGTGTTTGTGCTTGTATATGTGCGTGTATGTGTCTATGTGTGTGTTTTGTGTATGCGTCCTTGTATGTATGTGTGTGTGTGGACGTTTGTGTGTGCTTGTGTATGTACGTGTGTGTGTCTATGCATTTATCTATATACGCACTATATTCCTCAGTAAACAATTATAATACACAACCAGAAATGATAATTATAACCCACCCTCATAATTGCCACATACTTAATCAATAATCTCACCTCATAATCATTATAATTACCAGCATCGTCTATAATCATCATCATCATCATTATCTGGACATTGTCTTCATCATTACGACCATTTTCACGTTTGTCGCGTCTGGTGTCCTCGCAATTATCACCTCTATTGTAATACGATATTGTGTCGTTCTTTCTGCTTTCTTTTTTCTAGGTTCGGGGACACTGTGTGTGTTTGTGTGTGTGTGTCCGTGTGTGTGTGTGTGTGTGTGTGTGTGTGTGTGTGTCTGTCTTTGGGTTTGTCTTTCTCTGTCTCTCTCTCTCTCTTCTCTCTCTCTCTCTCTCTCTCTCTCTCTCTCTGTCTCTCTCTCTCTCTCT
>NW_027213451.1:27500-29790 GCF_042767895.1 Penaeus vannamei | reverse complement strand
GAGAGAGAGAGAGAGAGAGAGAGAGGGAGAAAGAGAGAGAGATTGATAGATAGATAAATAGATAGATAGATAGAGAGAGAGATTGATAGAGAGATAGATAAATAGATAGATAGAGAGATAAAGAGAGATCGATATATAGACAGAGAGGGAGAGATTGAACGATAGATAGATAGATAGAGAGAGTGAGAAAGAGAGAGAGATAGATAGATAGATAGAGAGAGAGGGAGAAAGAGAGAGAGATTGATAGATAGATAGAGAGGGAGAAAGAGAGAGAGAGAGAGAGAGGAATAGAGTATTATATGTGAAAAGATTCGAATGTTGTTGGCAGAACGTAGGTGAAGGGTACAGGGGAGAAGGAAGATTATTTCAGTGTACTATGTATGGCATGAGATGTATATGGTGCAATGCATACCATTAATAAACCTTGTAGAGATGATAGAAGAATGAGGGAGATAGGGAAAGAGGGAGAGAGGAAAGAGGGAGGAAGAGAGAAAAGAGGGAGAGGAGGAAGGGGGTGAGAGAGAGGGAGAAGGGGGGAGAGAGAGGGAGAGAGAGAGAGAGAGAGAGAGAGAGAGAGAGAGAGAGAGAGAGAGAGAGAGAGAGAGAGAGAGAGAGAGAGAGAGAAAGAGAGAGAGAGACGGAAAGAGAAAGATACAGAGAGACACGGATAGATCAAGGGAAAGAGAGAAAGAAAATGAAATACACAGACCACCAGCCCACCCTCCTCCTTCTAAAAAAATAAAAAAAAAAATAAAAAAAAAAATAAAAAAAATAAAATAAAAAAAAACTCAACACTCCCACTTGATAAAGAAATTTAAAAAAATACCCCAACCCCCCGGGGAGTGCAGTGCCCCTCATTAAGCACAGGAGTGAGGGAAGGTCATCATTAATCCTCAACTTCCAGATAAAAAAGAGTAAGATCTTATAAGGGTTTAGAGTCCTCAGTCGATGAGATCTGGACGCTCTCGGGATCTCGCGGCTGCCATGCCTTGAAGGATGAAAAATGTAAAAAAGGAAAAAAATAGTGAGGACTTTGATGGCAATAGTGGTGGTGGTGATGGTGGGGAGAGAGAGAAGGGGGGGAGGGAGGGAGGGAGGGAGAGGGAGAGAGAGAGAGGGAGAAGGAGAGGGGGGTGAGGGAGAAAGAGAGAGGGAGGGAGGGAGGAGGGAGAGGGAGGGGAGAGAGAGGAGAGAGGAGAGAAGGAGGGAGGAGAAAGAGAGAGAGAGAGAGAGAGAGAGAGAGAGAGACTTTCCACTAAACAAGAAGAAAACGAAAGAAAAAGGAAAGGAAAAGTAAATAACTAAAAGGAAGAGAAAAGAAAATGAATAAAAGGAAAAAGAACGATTCTTTTTTTCTTTTTTCTTTTTTTAGTTAAAAGTCTTGAGAACCTCGATATTCCGAAACATCAAATGTTCTCATGGTCATCATTTCGAGAAATACCCTCAAGTTGGGATATGTAAACAACTCTACTTTTGAACTAGTTTCCTACGATTCATCTTCCCAAGTTAAGTTATAAGTAACGTTATGCTTGTTTACTTCCAATATTGCAGATCGGATACGAATTAAAGTTCTGAAGAGTAATAATGCCTTTCGTTCGATCACCAAACAAGCATGGGATGTCTTGAATTTCTTTTATTCTCTCTTTCTCTCTCTCTTACTCTATCTTTCCTCACCAACTCTCTCTCTTCCTCGCTTTTTCTTTATCTCTCTCTATCTTTCACTCTTTCTTTTTCTCTCACTCACCCTTTCCCTCTCTCTCTCTCTCTCTCTCTCTCTCTCTCTCTCTCTCTCTCTCTCTCTCTCTCTCTCTCTCTCTCTCTTGTATTTAACGGATAAAGTGTTTTGAATTTTTTTTTTACTCTCTCCCTCTCATGCTCTCTCTCTCTCTCTCTCTCTTACTCGTCTTGCTCTGCCTTTGTTCTCTCCTCTTTTACTCTCTCTGCTCTCTCTCTCTCTCTCTCTCTCTCTCTCTCTCTCTCTCTCTCTCTCTCTCTCTCTCTCTCTCTCTCTCTCTCCCTCTCTACTTCCCTCTCTCACTTCACTCTTACCTCTTACTCTCTCTCTCTCTCTTACTCTCTCTCTTACTCTCTTTCTCTCTCTCTCTCTCTCTCTCTCTCTGAAAATAAAGTACGTCAGAGACTAACCTCTATTTTGTGGTTACCGGAAAATTATCTTTCTTTTTTTCTGAAACGGAGAATTGAAAGAGGATTGAATCATAAGTTCAAGGAAAATTTGTTTCGTCGATACTGGCATAGTATCGAGGAACTGCGAGAAGAGATTAGATTCCCT
>NW_027213451.1:20000-22500 GCF_042767895.1 Penaeus vannamei | reverse complement strand
TTTTTTTTTTCTTTTTGCTACAAGAAATACAAGATTATGAAAAGGGGTTTTAAAAGGTTTTGTATTCTGATTCATGACCGTGTTCCTTTTTGTTCTTTTGTTCTCTCTCTCTTTTATTTCCAGTGTTTAGAAGGAGAATGCAACTGACAATTGAAGTCTTTAAACCAGACAACACCCCCCCCCCGCTTTATCTCTCTCTCCCTCTTAATCTGTCTATTTGTATGTCGTCTGCATCTCTCTCTCTCTGTTCCTCCCTCCCCCCTCCTTCTTCTTCCTTTTCTTCTATCTCTCTTTCCCTCTCTCTTTCTCTCCCATTCACTCTACGTCTCTTATTCTCCCTCCCTCTCCCTCTTCCTCTCAATCTCTCTATTGGTATGTCTTCTGTCTGTCTGTCTCTCTCTCCTTTCTTATCCCCCTCACTCCCTCCATCCCTTCCATTAACTCCTTCTCTCTTACCTTCCCTCACTCCTTCTATCCTTCCCTTCCCCTCTCTTCCTCTCTCCTTCCCTCCCTCCTTCTATCCTACCCTTTTCCTTCCTCTCTCCTTCCCTCCCTCCTTCTATCCTACCCTTTCCCTCCCTCTCTCCTTTACTCCCTTAACCTCCTCTCTCCCTCCTTCCTCCCTTTTTAACCCCCTCCCCTTTCCCTCTCCCTCCCTCCCCCTCCCCAAGGAAGAGGACATCGCGTGCGGATAATAATGATCTCTCGATGGCAATACAAGGGTTCCCGGATGAGAACATTCATGTTTGAGGAAGAAGAATAGTCGCGTTTTTCCGCTCTCCTTCTCTTCCCTTTCTTTCTTTCTTTCGTTCTTTCCTCGTCTCTTTCTCTTCATTTCGCTCTATCTCTCTATCTCTCTTTCTCTCGCTCTATCTTCATATTTCTCTTTCTTTCGCTTCATATCTATTTCTCTCTCTCACTCAGAGAGAGAGAGAGAGAGAGAGAGAGAGAGAGAGAGAGAGAAAGAGAGAGAGAGAGAGAGAGAGAGAGAGAGAGAGAGAGAGAGAGAGAGAGAGGAAGAGAGAGAGAGAGAGAGAGAGAGAGAGGAGAGAGAGAAGGATGAGCAGACAGACAGACAAACAAACAGAAAGACAGACAGAGAGAAAAAGACAGACAGACAGACAAACAAACAACAGACAGAGAAAAAGACAGACAGACAGACAAACATACACATGTTAGAACAGAGAGCCCCCCTTTAAAAAAACTCCCCCCAGCCCCGTTTGAGGCCGTCCTCCTCGCAGCGAGCCAAAACAAATTCATTGTGTCTGAAGGCAATTAGTCCATCACATATTTTCGACGACCTATGGCTGGCTCGCGTACCATCTGCCGACCAGCTGTCCCGTTCCCGACGCCACCTGCGCCCTTCCGCTTCCGTCTGCTTCGGGCCTCTGTGTCTGTCTGTCTGTGTGTCTGTCTGTCTGTCTGTTTGGCTCTCTTTCGTCCTCCCTCTCTCGCTCTCTGTACGTCTGATTCTCTTTCATCTCCTCTTGTTGTCTGTCTCTCTCTCTCTCTCTCTCTCTCTCTCTCTCTCTCTCTGTGTGTGTGTGTGTGTGTTCCTCTCTCTCTCTCTCTCTCTCTCTCTCTCTCTCTCTCTCTCTCTCTCTCTCTCTCTCTCTCTCTCTCTCTCTCTCTCTCTCTCTCTCTCTCTCTCTCTCTCACTTTCTCTCTCTCTCTCCGTCCCTCCCTCCCCTTTTCTCTCTTCCTCCCTCCTTCACCTCTTCTCCCCCTCTTCCCTTCCCCCTTCTTACCTGCCACTAAATACCTCCCTGTCTCACTTCTCCTCATTCCTCCTCCCTCCTCCTCTTTTCTCTTCTCCTCCTTCTTCCTCTTCCCTCTGTCCCTCGTTGCATTCTACCGCACTGTCCGGCTTAGGGCTCCTCCTCCTCCTTCCTCTACCACTCACCATTCCCTTCCATCCCTTCCTTTTCCCTTTCCTTCCTCCCTCTCATTTAAACCTCTTCTACTCCCTTTCTATTCACCCCATCTTCCCTCCTTTTTCCCCTTTCCCTCCACCTCACCTTTCCCCCCCCCTTTCTTTGAGATCCTCCTCCCCCTTTCCCCTCACTCTTACCTCCCCCACCACCAACTTCATTAACCTCCTCCGCCCCCTCCCCTCCTCTCCCTTTCCCCATTCTCCCCTCCCTCCCTCCCTTCCCTCCCTTTTCTCCCTTCCCCTCCTTTCCTCTCTTCCCTCCTCTCTCCCTCTCTTCCTCACACCCTCACCCATCCCCCCACCCTATCCTCTATCCCCCTCCCCATCCCCTCTTACCTCCCCACCCCATCCCCTACCCATCCCCCACCCTCACTCTATCCCCTATCCCCGTCCCCTTTCCCTCTCCCTCTCCTCCTCCACCCCTACCCCATCCCCATCCCCATCCCCCACACTCACCCTATCCCACCCCATCCCCCCCCCACCCGATCATTAAGGTGAAGTGTCTAATATCGCAATAATGATTGTTCAAGGGGCCATTAGCGCGACTCGAGTGTTTCCGTAATAGCT
>NW_027213451.1:0-12500 GCF_042767895.1 Penaeus vannamei | reverse complement strand
CTTCCCCCTCTGCCTCTCTTGATATCAGGTCCCCCCTTTATCTCTCTTCTTTCGCTTCCACTTTTCTCTTTCTCTTTGTTTTTGTTGTTGTTGTTGATTTTTTAGTCATTCTCTCTGTGTTCGCCTTTCTTTTGTCTTTCTTTTCTTTCTTTTATTTATTTTTTTATTCCCCTCCCCTTCCATTCCTTCTCCTTGTTCCCTCTCCCTCCCGGTTTTTTTTCTTCTCTTTTTTGTTTCTCTTTTTCCCCCCCTCATTCTCTCCCCCCCCCCCCTCTTCTTCCCTCCCTCTCTTCCCTCCCTTTTCCCATTCCTCCTTCCTTCCCTTCTCCCCCCCCTCCCTCCCGCCCCCCCAACCCTCTTTCCCCCCTCCCCTCCCTTCCTCTTTTTCCCCCCCCCCCTCCCTCCTTCCCCCCTTTTCCCCCCCCCCTCCCCCCTTCCCCCCCAACCCCCTTTCCCCCTCTCTCCCCCCCCCCCTCTTCTTTCCCCCCTCCCCCCCCTCCCTCCCCCCCCCTCCCGCCCCCCCCTCCTCCCCCCCTCCCCCCCTCCTTCCCCCTCTCCCTCCCCCCCCCCCTCCTCCCTCTCTCCTTTCCCCCCCCCCTCCCCTCCCTCCCTCCCCCAACCCTCAACGCCCGCCCAGTGAGGGAGTTAAGTCTCGCGATATAAATCACTTGCGCGCTTCCTGTTCCTTCTATTTTGTGTTTTTTTTTTTTTTTGTTCTTTTTCTTTTTCTTTTTCTCGTTTTATTTTCGTTTTATTTCGCATTAAACGTTTTTTGTTTTCTTTTCAATTTTCTCTGCTGTCATGATATATATATATTTTTTCTTTTTTTTTCTTCATTCATCGGCTGCTTAATCACCATAATATTTTTCTTTTGTTTTTCTTTTGTCTACATCATCTTTTTCTTCTTTCTTCTTAATCGTCTTCTCCTTCTCCGCCTCCTTCTTCTTATTATTAATCGTCTCCTCCTTCTTCTCCTCCTCCTCCTCGTCCTCCTCCTCCTCTTCCACCTACTCCACCTCTTCCTCCTCTTTCCCTCCATTCCTAAACCCCCTTAACTCCTTCCTCCCTCTCTCTTCCCTTCCCCCTCTCCTCTCCCTCTCCCTTCCCCCTCTCGCCCCTCTCTCCTCCCTCCCCCTCTCTCCACCTCCCCTTTCCCTCTCCCCTCTCTCTCCTTCCCCCTCTCCTTCTCCTCCCCCTTCCCCTCCCTCCCCTCCCTCCTCCCTCCCTCTCTCCCTCCTCCTGCCCCCCTCTCCTCCTCTCTCCCCCGCTCTCTCTGCCCCAACTCTCATGCCTCCTGTGCAATAAGCTGTAGCATTGGCGGTGGAAACTTACTAATATACCCTCTCTCTCTCTCTCTCTCTCTCTCTCTCTCTCTCTCTCTCTCTCTCTCTCTCTCTCTCTCTCTCTCTCTCTCTCTCTCTCTGTCTCTTGCCGCTATGCTCTGTCTCTCTCTCTCTCTCTCTCTCTCTCTCTCTCTCTCTCTCTCTCTCTCTCTCTCTCTCTCTCTCTCTCTCTCTCTCTCTCTCTCTCTCTCTCTCTCACGTCACCTCCCCCCCCTTCCACTGCCTCCTCTCGCACCGTACCCCTGCCCTCTCCACTACCCATTTCTACCCCCCCCCATATCCGTCTTATCTCCCCGCCCCCATGAATGGCGGTGAGTCACGCCTCCTCCTCCTCCTCCTCCTTCTTTTTTCATAATCATCTGTTCTTCTTTCTGTTTCCCCTTCTTCTTCTTTAACTTCCTCTTTTGCTGTTCCTCCCTCTTCCTCTCTCCACATTTCCTCCTAATATTCTTCCCCCGATTCCTCCTCTTATTTCTCCGCTTCCTCCTTTTCCTTCTCCCCTCCTCCTCCTCCTCTCGCTCCTCCTCCCTCCGTCTCTTTCTCCTCCTCCTCCCTACTCCTTCTCATTCTCCCCTCTCTCCTCCGCACCTCCTCCATCTCTTTTCCTCCTCCTCTTCTACCTTTTCTCCTCCCTTCTCTTTCTTCTTCTCCTAGTTCTCCTCCTCCTCCCCTCTCCCCTCCTCCATCTCTTTCTCTATCCTCTCCCTCTCCCTCCCCCTCCTCCTTTCTCCTCGTCCTCCACCTCTTTCTCCTCCTCCTCCTCCTCCTCGTGCATGATCCACCATGAGTCAGCTCCCGACGCCACACGCACGCGGCCGCCGACTCCTCCTTCCCTTATGCTCCTCCTCCTCTTCCTTATCCTTCCTGTTCTATCTTCTTCGTTATTTCGTCTTTCCCGTAAATTTATTTTTTGAATTTTCCTTCTTGTTGGTAATGTTTTGATTATCACCTCTTCCTGTTCCTTCTCTTCCTCGACGCTTCCTCCTCTTCCTCTTTTTCGTCTCCCCTCCTCCTTCACCACCTCCACTCCCATTACCACTACCATTACACTTCAATTACCACCACCTCCTCCTATTATCCACTTCTGCTCCTCCTTTTCCTCCTCCACCCCCTCCAACTCCTCCTCCCACTCCTCTCTCTCCTCCTCCTCCTCCACCTCCCCTCCCCCCCCTAATCCACCACCTCCCCCTCTCCCACACCCTCCTCCTTCTCCCTCCTCCTCCTTTCCTCTCTCCTCCTCCTCCTCCTCCTCCTCCCTCCTCCCACACACCCCTACAGCCCCTCCTCCTCCCTCCATCTCTCCCACCCCCTCCTCCTCCTTTTCCCTTCCTCCCCTCCCACCTCCTCCCCTCTCCTCCTCCTCCTCCTCCTTCCTTCCCCCTCTCCCACCCCCTCCTCCTCCTCCTCCTCCCCCTCTCCCACCCTCCTCCTCCTCCTCCTCCTCCTCCACCCTCCCCTTCCCTCCCTCCTCCTTCTCCTCCCCACCTCTTCCTCCTTCTCCATCCTCCTCCCTCCTCCTCCCTCTCCTCCACCTTCTCCCACCCCCTCCCCCTCCTCCTCCTCCTGCCCTCCTCCACTTCCCCTTTTCTCTCTCTTCTCTCCACCTCCCCCCACCCCTTCCTCCTTTTCCTCCCCACCCCTCTCCCTCCCCCTCTCCCACCCCCTCCCTCCTCCTCCTCCTCCTCCTCCTCCTCCTCCTCCTCTCAACACCCCCTCCAAGGTCACGGTTGCAAGACGGGCACCAGAAGCCGTTGCAGACTTCGTTTTATTTGTTGTTATTCTTTGGAGTATTTTTGTTTTCTCTCGCTCTCTTGTGTTTCTTTATCTTCTCTTCTCTTCTCCTTCCCTGGTTCTTAACGCTTCGTATGACTTCTTCTTGACGTCATGTTTTTATTTTTTATTTAATTATTATTATTTTTTTTTACTTTCTTTCTTTCTTTCTTTTTGTTGTTGTTGTTATTTTGCGTTCGGTTCATGTTCTTTCGTGATGCTTTCCTCTTTCTCTTTCTTTCTTTATTGTGATTTTTTTGTTCTTTTTGAGATTTCTTAATCCGTATTTATAGTATTTTATATTCTATGTAAGATTAGAAGGAATCTAAAAGAGAGTGAGAGAGAGAGAGAGAGCGAGAGAGAGAGAGAGAGAGAGAGAGAGAGAGAGAGAGAGAGAAAGAAACAAAGAAACAAAGAAAGAAAGACGAAAATAATGTAGAAGGAGAAAGAGGGAAGAAGAAAAAAGAGTAAGAGAGAAAGCGGGAACAAAATAGAGTGAAAAATGAGAGAGAAAGTGAGAGCGAACCAAAGGACGTGTGAGAGAGATGGAAGATAAAGAACGGAGGAGAGACTGAACACGGAAGAGAGAGAGAGAGAGAGAGAGAGAGAGAGAGAGAGAGAGAGAGAGAGAGAGAGAGAGAGAGAGAGAGAGAGAGAGAGAGAGACAGACAGACAGACAGACATAGACGGAGAAGGAGGGAAGATAAAGAACGATGGTAGAAAAAAACGAGAGAGACAGAGACGAGAGGAAGAGCGAGACAAGCAGATGAACAGATAAATGTGAGGAGGAGAGAGAGAGAAGAGAGAAAGAGAAAGAGAGAAAAGAGAACGAGAACGAGAGAGAGAGAGAGAGAGAGAAAGAGAGGGAGATAAAAGACACCGTTCAAGAAAGAAAGCATCTCCTGGGCGAAGACGATCAATTACAGACTTACACTTATGTGAGAAGGGAGGGAGGAGGAAGAAAGGGGGAAAAGGGGAAGAAGTGGAAGTGGAAGGGGGAGGTTGGAGTGTGTGCGGGGGGAGGGGGGATAGGGGTGCCTGTTGTAGCCCAGTAGAAAAGGGTCTTCTTATAAACGCAGTTTGTTTTATTTGTTTTCATTTTTGTTTATTTTTATTTTTGTATGGTTTGTTTGTTGGTGTGTGGTGTATGTTGGGTATGGGAGGGGAAGAAGGAGAGAGGAGAGAGGGAACGTTAGGAGATTGATCTTTTGTGGGAGGGGGTGGTTTTCCTTGTCTCTTTGTCCTCTCTCTCTTTCTGTCTCCCTCTCTCTCTTTATCTTTATCTCTCTCTCTGTCTGTCTGTCTGTCTGACATGTCTCATAATATATATAATACATTAATACTTTATCTCTTAATATACTGTGCATTAGCATTAAAAATATATATATATGCAGTATCCACTATCTATACGATAAGTGATTTTATTATTAAATATATATATATAATAACTTGTGTCTTACTTGTCTCTCTCTATACATTAACGTCTTATTAATAAATATATATATATATATATATATATATATTTTTTTCTTGTCTCTCTCTCTCTGTCTCTCTCTCTCTTCATTTTCTCTCTCTCTCACCTCCCTCCCTCCCTCCCTGCTCCTCAGTCCTTCTCCCCCACGCCCCCTCCATCTCCCCTCCATTTTTCCCCCTTGTCCTTCCTCCCCTCCCCCCCTTGCTATGTTATGTGCCTGTACCTTTTTAAAACCTGCAAGAAGAAAATTATCGCCATTTGACCTTTCTTCCCCCCTCCCCCCCACCCCCTAAAGATAAGGTCAGGATCTCCGTGGCTCCCTCTCCCGGCACCCGAGCCAACCGTTGTCATCTGCAGCTATTTAAAAGTTGCCATTGACCTTGCCAGCTGTTTTGCCCATTGCAGAGACGTACTCGCATCGCTCCGGGCTTTTGTGTGAGGGTCGAGGCTCGCATCCGCTCGTGGTTGGGTCCTGAGGGGTCATAGTGGGGGGGTTTCGGGGGCTTGGTCGCTCGGTGAGGTTCGTTTCTCGTATTTTTTATTATTATTATTATTATTATTATTATTATTATTATTATTATCATGTTTTTTTTTTTGCTTTTGCTTTTGCTTTTCTGCTGCTTATTCTATGTTTGCTTTTCTGTATTCATTTTAATGTCTCTCTCTCTTTTTCTTCATCTCGCGTTTTGTTCGTTTGACCTTCCTCTCTTTGTCTACATTCTTCCTTCTGCTTCAGGCTTCTCCCTCTCTCTCTCTCTCTCCCTCTCTCTCTCTCTCTCTCGCCTTCTTCCTTTCTATCCTCTCGCCACTATTTTCCTCTCTCTTATTCTTTTTCCTTCTTCCCATCTCCTTTCTCTAATATCCCCTTTCCCAACCCCCTCTACCTCCCCTCCCTCTCCCTCCCTCCCTCCCTCTCTCTCCCTCGCTCCCTCTCCTCTCCTCTCCTCTCCTCTCCCTCCCTCCTTCCCTCCTCCCTCCCTCCTTTCCCTCCCTCCCTTCTCCCTACCTCCTCCCCTCCTCCCTCCCTCCTCCCTCCCTCCTCCCTCTCCTTCCTTCCCTTCCTCCCTCCCTCCCTCCCTCCCAGGTACCCCACTCGAAGCCCAAGCACCACTCGGCGAAGGAGGGAACAGAAGCAAGCCGTCGCGCCCTCCTTCCCCGGCATTTGGGTGTCCTGATGAAAAATTCAAGCTCCCTCCCCTGAGGCTAGGAGGGCGCGGAGGGGCGGGTCATGAGGAAGGAGGATGGAGGTGGAGGGGAAAGGGGAGGGAAAAGGATGGATCGGAGGAGATGAGGGATGAGAGAGGGAGGATGGATAGGAGGGGATGGGGAGGAGAAATGGAAAAGGGGAGGAGGATGGATGGAAGGAGGGGAAGAGGGAACGAGGAGGAGGATGGAGGTTGAGTTGGAAGGGAAGGAGGGGAAAGATGGAGGAGGAGGAAGAGGAAGAGGTTGAGGGGGAAGGTGAGGAGGAGGATGGAGATAGAGAAGAGGGGAGGGAGGTTGAGGTTGAGGAAGAGAAGAGAAAGAGGAAGATGATGAAAATAATGAGGAAGAGGAGGAAAAAGAAGAAGAGGAAGAGAAGGTGAAGAAGAAGAAGAAAGGAGTTAGAGAAGGTAAATGAGGAGGGGAAGAAAAGGGAATAGGAGCAAGAGAAGACGGAGAAGAAGAAGAAGTAAAGAGAAAAAAAAAGAGAAGGTGAATGGGGAGGAGAAGCGTCTTAAACGCACGTATCTCATCGTGTCTTAGCCTCTTCTTCTTCTTCCTTCTCCGTCCACGCAATCACTTCCTCCCCCCCCCCTCCCCCTCCCCCTCCCGCATCCCCCTCCCTCTCCCCGCATGCCGCTCCCTCTTCACCTTCTCTCCCTCCCCCCTCCCCCCTCCTCTCCCTCTCCCTCTCACCTAAGCCCCCCTTATGGAAGCACCTTTCTTAATTAACTCCCTTCCCCTTTCACCCTTCCTCCTCCCTTCCCTCCTCTCTGCCACCCTCCCTTCCTCCTCCCTTCCCCCTTCACCCTTCCTCCTCCCTTCCCCCTTCCCCCTTTCACCCTTCCTCCTCCCCTCTCCCCTCTCCCCTCTCCCTTCTCCCTGCACCCCTCACTTCTTCCTCCCTTCTGCATTCGCGCTCTTCCCCTCCCCCTCTTTATCATTTATTTCCTGTCTCTTCTGTCATTCGTAGAATTTATAACCGAAATGACGTGTTAAAGGCATTTTTTTCCAAAGGGGGGGGGGAGGTGGAGGAGGGAGAAGGGGGTAGATAGAGGGAGAAGGGGTATGGGAAGATGAAGACGGGAAGAAGAGAAAAACGGTGATAAAAGTGAGTGGGTGAGTGAGTGAATGATAGAGAGAGAGAATAAAGAGAAGAGAAGAGACTGGTCAAAGAGAGGGGGGAGAGAGAGAGAGAAAGAAAGAGATGAAGAGGGAAAGAGAAAGAGGGTGAAGGAGGGAAGTAAAGGAGGCGGAGGAGGAGGGGGAAAGAGGATGGAGAAGGTATGAGGAGGGAAGGAGGGAGGAGGAGGGGGGAAAGGAGGAGGAGGGAGGAGGAAGAAGGAGGAGGAGGAGGAAGAAAGGAGGAGGGAGAAGGAGGAAGAGATGGAGGAGAGAAGGTATGAGGAGAAAGAAGAGAGGGATGAAAGAGAGGAGGAGGGAGGGAGGGAGGGAGGAGAGGGGGAAGAGGGAGAGGGAAGAGGAGGAGGAGAGGGAGAGAGGGAGGAAAGAGGAGGAGGAGGGAGGAAGAGGAGGAGGAGTGTCTGTTGATTGAGAAAACATGGAGGTGAGACGGAGCCCTTTCCCTTTGGCCTCTCCTCAACTTCCACCCACCCACCTCGCACCCCCCTCCCTCCCACCCTCCCTCTCCCTCCCCTCTCCTCTCCCTCTCCTCTCCCCATTCTCCCTCCTCTCTCCCTCCTCTCCTTCCCCCTCTCGTCTCCCTCCCCTCTCACTCCCTTCCTCCCTCTCTTTTTCTCCCTCATCTCCCTCCTCCTCCTTCCCCTCTCCTCCTCTCCCTCCCTCCTCTCCTTCCCTCTCCTTCCCCTCCTCCTCCCCTCTCCCTCACCCTCACCCGGTCCTTTCGTATATGAATGTCTATGCTCATGCTGACGCACACACACGCATGTACGAACACACAGGCACACAGACATGCTTAAACGATCTTACGCGCACACACACACTCACGCACACACACACACACCCATGTACACGCATATGTACAAAATTTGCACACATCTGTACACACACACGAACCCCCCCCCCCCCCCCCCCCCCCCCCCCCCTCGAAACACACACACACACACACACACACACACACTCACCCCCCCACACACTCACACACACCCAACACACACACACACACACACACACGCACACACACACACACACACACACACACACACACACACACACACACACACACACACACACACACACACACACACACACACACACGTCGCCTCTCACATCACCCGCTCACTTCAAATATTTTCACTACTGTCATCTTCAAACATTTTTATTGAGAGAGAGATTGAGACGGAGAGATGAGAGGGAGAGAGAAAGGAATAAAGAAAGAAGAGATTGACAGAAAGATACAGATAGACAGAAAGAGACAGATAGACAGAAAGAAGAGATTGACAGAGACAGATAGACAGAAAGAGACAGATAGACAGAAAGAGACAGATAGACAGAAAGAGACAGATAGACAGAAAGAGACAGATAGACAAAAAGAGACAGATAGACAGAAAGAGACAGATAGACAAAAAGACACAGATAGACAAAAAGAGACAGATAGACAGAAAGAGACAGATAGACAAAAAGACACAGATAGACAGAAAGAGACAGATAGACAGAAAGAGACAGATAGACAGAAAGATGGAGATGGATAGATGGATGGATAGGCAGGTAGATCGATCATCGATCGGATGGACGACAGAACGAACGACGACGGTCAGTCAGTCAGTCAGTCGTCGTTAGTCGTCCCAGTCGTTGATGATGTCGGTCGTTGATAAGTCAAGTCAGGCGTCATACAGTCAGTCAATCAGTCTCAGTCAGTCGTCAGTGTCAGTCAGTCAATCAGTCTCAGTCAGTCGTCAGTCAGTCAGTCAGCCAGTCAGAAGGAAAAGTAGGAGAATCAGGAGTGGAAGAATAAGAGAAGTAACGAGAAATATAAGAGAGGAATGGGAAGAAGAGGAGAAGAAGAAAAGAAAAGAGGAAGGAGAACCGTTGAATGGAGAAAAAAATGAAACAAAAGAGAGAGAAAAAGAGAAGAGAACAGAGACGAAGAAGAGAGACAGAGAGAGAGAAAGAGAGGAAGGAAGCTCATTAGCATACTGTCGCCAGGTCACTCTTACTTGAGGACCGCGGAGACCTCTTAGGCCACGCCCCTCACCTTCGCCCTGCCCTCTTGCCCTGGCCACGCCCACCACCTCCACGCCCCCCACCTCCACGCCCACCACCTCCCCCTCGGTCGCTTTGGGTTACATACGCACACGCACACATTCGCTGTCATAGTTGCACACGATGACACACACACACAAACGCACACACACACACACACACATACACACGCACACACACAACACACACACACACACACACACACACACACACACACACACACACACACACACACACACACACACACACACACACACACACACACACACGAACACACGCACACACACACACACGCACGCACGCACGCACGCGCTTGCGCACTATTATCATTCTTACTATAGTAGGGTTGATTTGCCCTCTGTTGCTACTTGTCAGAAATTCTAACATAAATGTTTTTTTTTTTTCCTTATTTACTTTTCTCCGTCTGGATTCCGACTGATGGTTTTACAGCGGCTGAAAATGATAAGAGAACGTCTATTTGCAGTAGGCCTACGCTAAGAAAAGAGCCTAAAATTACTCCTGCGGGCGGTGGGAGCGGCTTAGTGTGTAGGTGGCTCTTTTCCACACCTGGAGGAGGTGTAGCCCCAAACCGGCGTCTGAGGGGCGTTTCCTTGCTGGACTCCCGGGCCCACACTTTCCCCCAGTATCATAAACCGCTGTGATGTTTATTTAGTTTCCTTATTTATTCAACAGTATCATAAACCTCTGTGGTGTGTATTTATTTTTATTTATTCTCCAGTATCATAAACCTCTGTGGTGTGTATTTATTTTCCTTATTTATTCTCCAGTATCATAAACCGCTGTGTTTTTGTTCTTTCCCGGGCCCACACTTTCCCCAGGTTCATAAACCGCTGTGATGTGTGTTTATTTCCCTTATCTATTCCCCAGTATCATAAACCGCTGATTTCTTTTCTTTTTTTCTAATCGGACCCATGGTATTGTCAATCATACTCGTGCGGTTTAATAGGCCTATAGCTCTAATAAATCACAACGAGGATTGAGAAAAGGTGTGAAAGACCAGTTTGGTTTGGTTTAGTCCTCTATTTGCCACCCACACCTTCTGGTAGCTAACAGCGTGAAGAACTGGATATATTTGATCCATGGTTATAAACATTCCCATAGAAAAACATGCATTGAAAATCATACTACAGAATTTTATGATAAGTTTATTTACCACCTTGGCTCTCTGCTCAGGCGTGGGCAGTTAGATATAGTACTTATGTTAGTTATAGGCATATGTTAGATATAGTACAGTATTCTGTGATTGCAGTAGTTATGCATAATAAAATGGGTATATATGTCATACATCACACAAAAGTATATTTACCTAAGTTGATATACCTTTGCTGTGATCCGTAGTTTAGTTTTATTTTAGTCCTTTAATTACTACCCTGGGCAAGCTGTGGTACATTTAGGTTAGGTTAGGTTAAGTTAGGCTCAAATTTAACCAGGAGACTCCAAATTTCGTTTTCTCAATGGTCAAAGCATTTTATAGTAGCATTACACTAAAACTCTAGATCGTAACATTATTACGATCTATAATATATCATTTAAAAGAAAGGAACAATCACATAGTAATTTATCTAATCAGTATGTGATCCGTATCAGTATCCGTATCAGTATTTATCCAATCAGTATGTGTATGTATGCATGGTAATGGTGGCGTACGTATAGGCCAAGACTTTTTTTTCCCGTGCATGACCGACTGACTTTGCTCGCCTGTTGACCGCAATAACACACGCCTCATGCACAGATCAACGGGTAGAGAAACGTCATGCGACAATGGAAAGAAAAGCATCAGCAGGTGGAAATTGGGTGTTGGGGAATAATGAACTTGTGAAATTTGTGAGAGTGTATTTTAGTGAATGGATTCGAGGACGGTGGTAGAAGATGGCGGATAATACCCGTGATGTTGGTGGAAGAAATTGTGTTGTTTTCCGAGGGAGAGGAAGGGATGGGAAGGAAAGAGGAAGGGAGGGAGAGCAGGAAGGTCGCGAGGGAGAGGAAGGAGGGAAAGAGAAGGATGGGGGGGAAAGGTAGGGAGAGCAGGAAGGGAGAAATGAGCTAGGGAGAGAAACGAGAAGGTAGGGAGGGAAAGGAGGTGTGGAGTTGGGCAGAGGCACAGGGAGGACGGGGACAGGAAGGGGGCGAGGCGCGGAGGGAGGAGGGAGGAGGAAGGGAGGGAGGAGGGAGGGAGGAAGAGAGGAAAAGAAGAGAGAGGGAAGGAGAGAGAGGGAAGAGGAGGGATTAGGCCCGGAGGAAGAGAGTCAGGGAGGGAGAAAGGGGGCAAGGTGGGGCTGTTTTGGAAGGTAGGAGGGAGGGAGGAAGGGAGGAAGCAAAGGGTTTAGACACGGAGGAGGAGGAGGGGTATGACTCTATGCACGTCTGGCCCCGTCCGGCATCTGCCGCCTCCTGCTCCACCTAAGGCCAGCCCGGTCAGAGGGCGGAGAGGGGGAGGGGGAAAAGGCGGGTGGGGGGTGGTAGGGGGGCAGATGGTCGGCAGTTGGTCCTGGCGCAGGGCCAGTCAGGAGGCAGAGGGGACGGGGAAGGTGGGTGGGGGTGGTGGGGGGGGCAGATGGTCGGCAGTTGGTCCTGGCGCGAGAGAGGTTATCTCCGCCTGATGGACGAGGTCACGGAGGCTCTGATGCGGTCTTGTTTTATATCATATTGTGCGCTGAAGGTTCTCTTTCTTCTTGTCTTCGCTCTTTGGATGCATCTTTCTTCTTTCTCTCTCCCTCCCACCCTCGCTCTCAGTCTGTCTCTGTACCTTTCTCTCTCTCTCTCTCTCTCTCCCCCTCACTTCCTCTTTGTCTGTCTCTGTACCTTTCTCGCTGTCTCTCTTCCCTCAGCTGCCTTTCTCTCTCTCTCTCTCTCTCTCTCTCTCTCTCTCTCTCTCTCTCTCTCTCTCTCTACTCTCTCTCTCTCTCTCTCTCTCTCTCTCTCTCTCTCTCTCTCTTCCCCCTCTCCCTCCTCTTCTCACCCTCTCTCTTCCTCGCCCTCTCTTTTCCACACACTCCCCATCCTCTCTCCCTTTTCCCTCCTTCTGTCCCTCCCTTCCTCTCCTGCCTCACTCATTCTGCCCTCCCTTCCCTCTTCCTCCCTCCCCCTCTCCCCCTTTCTGTTATTCCCCTCACTCCCTCCCTACTTCTCTCTCCTTCTCCCTTTATTCCCGAAAAGAAGACACTTTACTCTCCGATTTTTATCCCATTTCCCTCTCTTCTTCCCTCTCCTCACTCTCTCCCCTTATTCCCTTCCCTGCTTCTCTCTCCCTCTTCCCTCTCCCTCACTCCCTCCCTCTTCCCTCTCCCTCACTCTCTCCCTCTTCCCTCTCCCTCACTCTCTTCGTCACTCCCTCTCTCTTCGTCCTCCCTCTTCCCTCTCCCTCACTCTCTCCCTCTTCCCTCTCCTCTTCCCTCATTCCCTCTCCCTCACTCCCTCTCTCCCTCTTCCCTCACTCCCTCACTCCCTCCCTCTTCCACTCTCCCTCCTCTCTCCCTCTTCCACCTCCCACCTCCTCCCTCTTCCCC
>NW_027213450.1:42500-45000 GCF_042767895.1 Penaeus vannamei | reverse complement strand
CTCTTTCCATCCCCTTCTTTCCATCCCTCTTCTCTCTCCTTCTTACCTCTCCTCCTCCCTGCTTTCCTACTTTCCTCTCCCCTTCCCACTATTTTTCTCGCCTTATTTCCATTCTCTCTCTCCTCCTTTGCTTCTTTTTCTTACTTTCCCCCTCCTTATATTTAGTTCCATCTCTCTTTCTTCTTCTTTTTACCTCCTCCTTTCCCCTTCCTTTCCCTCCTTCATCTCCTCCCTTCTCCCCCTCTCTCTCTCGCTTCTCTCCCCCTTTCCTCTCCTCCTTCATCCCTCTTCCGTCTCTTTTTCTCCTCCTTTCCCCCTCTCCCTCCTCTCCCTTTCTCCCTTCTGATCTCTCTTTCCCTCCTTTCCTCTTCCCTCCTTCATACCTCTTTTCTCTATTCTCTTCCTTCTCCCCCTCTCTTCCCTTCCCTTCCCGCTCTCTCTCTTCCTCCCCTCCCTTCCCCCTCCTTCTTCATCCTTCTTCCCTCTCTCTTCCCCTCCCTTACCCCTTCTCCCTTCTCTCCCTTCCCCCTTCCCTCTCTCTCTCTCTCCTTCCTTTCTCCTTCCGTCTTCATCCTTCATCCTTCTTCCCTCTCCCTTCCCCTTTTCTTCCCCCATCTCCCTTCCCTCCCTTCTCCCTCCCTTCTCCCTCCCTTCTCCCTTCCCCTTCCCTTCTCCCTCTCTCTCCCCTCCCTTCCCCTCTCCTCCACCATCCTCCACCATCCTTCCCATTTCTCCCTCCTTTTCTTTTTCCCTTTTTCTCCCCTTTCTCTTCTTCCTTCTCTTCCCTCTTCCTCTCTTTCTCACCTTCCCCTCTCTCTCCACCATCCTTCCATTCCCCATTCTTCCCTCCCCTCTCTCCTTCCTCTGTCCCATATACATTTCACCTCTCTACACTAAAGGGAAATGAAGGGAAAGTCAATCCTACAATTCCCCTCCTCCTTTCCCCCTCCTCACCATCCCTTCCCATTCCTCCCATTCCCTCCTTCCTCTCTCCTCCATCTTTCCTCCCTCCCTCTTCCCTTCTTTTCCCCTCCTCCACCATCCCTCCCATTCCCCATCCCTTCCCTCCCCTCCTTCTCCCTCTTAGCCATATACATTCACCTTCACCTAAAGGGGGGAAAATGGGGAAGGGGGAGAGTCAGTCTGCAATTTCCGAAAAGCCAGATTGCAAGCTGGATGCAAAGGAATTATGCAAACTGGAGGTGAGGAAAGTCTTACGAACAAAAGTAAAATCGTGATTGAAGTGATGATAGGGAAGAGGGGGAGATGGGGTTGGGGGGTGGGTGGAGGGGGAGGGGGAGATGAGAGATGGGGTAGGGGGAGGAGGAGGAGGAGGTAGGTGGGAGGAGGAGGGGGGTTGTTGGAAGCGTGGAGAAGATGGGGGATGGGGGAAGGTGGAGGAGGAGGGTGTGGGGGCGTGTGGAAGGTGGAGGAGGAGGAGATGGGCAGGGAGGGTGGAGGAGGAGAGGGAGGAGAATGGGTAAAGTGGGAAGGTGCAGAGGGGAGTTGGCGAGTAGGGGGGGAGGAGAGGAGCTAGGGGTGGGGGGAAGAAGAGAAGGAGGGGAAAGGAGGAGATGGAGGAGAGGAAGAGAAGGAGGGGATGGGTATAAGGGGAGGAAGAGGAAATAGAGAGTAGCGGGAAGGAGAGAGGAGACAGTGGTAAAGGGAAGAAGAGAAAGAGAGAGAAGGAGAGAGTGAGATAGGACAGACAGATAGATAGATAAAACACATAGAAAGAGAAAGAGAGAGAGATGATGATGATGATGATGAGAAGAGAGAGAGAGAGAGAGAGAGAGAGAGAGAGAGAGAGAGAGAGAGAGAGAGAGAGAGAGAGAGAGAGAGAGAGAGAGAGAGAGAGACAGACAGAGAAACGGAGACATATAGACAGAGACAGAAACAGGGTATAGACCATTTTCTGCCACTTCTCCCCCCTTTTCCTCTCTCTCTCTCTCTCCCTCCTTCCTCATCCTTCTCTCTCTCCCTCCTTCCCCAGCCTCTATCTACCAGTCAGGACCCCGAAGCCCCGGATGCAACTCCGAATGGCGATGGGTCTTCGCTTCGGAACCTCGTCCTTGGCCTCTGTCTTAGCGCCCCCTCCCCCCTCCCCTTCACCTTCACCTCCCTCTGTTTCCTCTTCCTCCTCCTTGCCATCCTTCTCCTCCTCGTTCCTTGCTTTTTTTCCTCTTCCCCATCTCCGTCTCTTCTGTTTCGTCTTCCTTCCCAGTTCTCTCTCTCTCCCTCTCCCCTTCCCCATCCTTCTCCCTCCCTCCCTCCCTTTCTGTTTCCTTCCCTTTTCTCTTCTTTCAATCCCGTCCTTCTCCCCTTTTCTGCTTCCTCTTCTTTCCTCTTTCCTTCCCCTTTCCCCTTCTCTGTTTCCTCTTCCTTCCCAAAACCCCCTCCTCCCTCCTCCACTGTTTCCTCCTCCTCTAATTCTCCCCTCCACTTCCTTTCCCTCCTCCTCCTTCTCCCTACTCCTTCTCAACCTCTCCCTTTCTCGTCC
>NW_027213450.1:22500-37500 GCF_042767895.1 Penaeus vannamei | reverse complement strand
GAAATCTCGATACGATTGACAAAAGTCATTTTAATTAATAAGCGAGGAAGGGGGGTGGGGTGGGGTGGTAGGTGGGAGGGGGGGATGAGGGGTGGGGGTGGGGGTGAGACACAGAAGAAAAGCTGGGAGAAATGTGTATCATTTAGAGGCCTTTTGGAGTTCAGATTCATTGTTCATCTATATTTTTTACGGCAAGATTCTAAATGATTTTGTCGTTTTATTTTGGTATTTTTTAATTTATTTTATCTATTTTTTTATTTATTTACTCATTTATTTTCTTAATGGACTGAATAAATTGGATGTGGTATCTTATTTATTTACTTATTTATTTATTTTCTTAATGGCCTGAATAAAATGGATGTGGATCATTGCAATGGAAGTTGCCATTTGCTGGATGTTGGCTCTGTGTGTGTGTGTGTGTGTGTGTGTGTGTGTGTGTGTGTGTGTGTGTGTGTGTGTGTGTGTGTGTGTGTGTGTGTGTGTGTGTGTGTGTGTGTGTGTGTTCAAAATGACACCTCTTTCTCTTCGTCTTTGTTTCAAAGGTGATTCGTTCTTTCGCTCTCCGTTTTTCTCTCTCTTTCGTTTTTTTTTTTTTAGTCTCTCTCTCTCTCTCTTTCGTTCTGTGTGTGATCTCTCTCTGTGTGATCTCTCTCTCTCTCTCTCTCTCTCTCTCTCTCTCTCTCTCTCTCTCTCTCTCTCTCTCTCTCTCTCTCTCTCTCTCTCTCTGCGTCTCTCTGCATGTATGTCTCTCTCTCTCTCTCTCTCTTTCTCTCTCTCTCTCTCTCGTTCTCTGTCCCTTTTTCTCTCTCTCTCGTTCTCTGTCTGTCTGGCTGTCTCTCTCTCTCTCTCGCAATCTTTCCCTCTCTCTCTCTCTCTCTTTCTCTATCTATCGTTCTCTGTCTCTCTCTTTCTCCTCATCCCTCTCATTCTCTCTCTCTCTCTATCTCTCTCTCTCTCTCTCTCTCTCTCTCTCTCTCTCTCTCTCTCTCTCTCTCTCTCTCTCTCTCTCTCTTTCTTGCTTTCTCTCTCTCTTTCTCTCTCATTCTCTCTCTCTCTCTCTCTCTCTCTCTCTCTCTCTCTCTCTCTCTCTCTCTCTCTCTCTCTCTCTCTCTCTCCCTCTCTCTCTCTCAACTTTTTTCTCATCCCTCTCATTCTCTCTCTCTCTCTCTCTCTCCCTCTCTCTCTATCTATCTATCTATCTATCTATCTCTATCTATCTATCTGTCTGTCTATCTCACTCTCTCTCTCTGTACGATGACGTAGATAAGACCCATAAGGCCAAAATGTTTTCACAAAACCTGCAACTCTCCCGGCGTTCGTGTACCGTCAGCCTGGATTCCCGAGCGTTCGCGCATTCGAAATATAGCAGGAAACGTTCATGACAAGTGTCTCCGGTAAATCACAATTGGCCTGCAAACGAGGCAATTTTCTACATTTTCTTAATATTATTGAGCACTTCCCTTTCATGTGAATGATGGATGATGTCTCTGTTAATTTTTATAGCCCTTACGCCAAGACATTAAACTGATGTCAATTGGTCAGCTATGAGAATATGGAAAGGACAGGGGGGAGGGGGGGGGAGGGAGTGGACGCGGCCCCGGCATGAGCATAAAGCTTCCTTATCTCGGCAAACCTGGGCCCTGTAGCGAGCGTTATTCAACTTTTGCAGTATTACAACTGTGTGCGTTTAATTAAGATCAGATTAAAGCCACCATGTATTTTGACGCTTTTTCCTTTTCTCTTTTCTCAAACGGACTTGCCTCCACATCAATCTAAACGTTATATCTTGTATGATAAATATTAATTCCATTTATTATGTGCCGGACACGTGAGTGGAATCGTTCCAGCTAACCTTTATGTCTTTCTAGATTAGAGTCCAAAAGAAAATGAAAATAAAACGAAACATTCACTTAAATGAATCTACCTCGTTGGACCAATCTTCATTTCCACTTTCCTTCGCTCGATTCTACAGAGAGCAGCGTTTCTCTGAGCGATTGGCGAAGCAATAGAGATTAGATAAGAAAGCGACGTTGCTTGCGATGGCCGGACGCGAGAGTGGAGAGAGGGAGGGAGAGAAGGAGGGAAGGAGGGAGAGAAGGTGGGAAGGAGGGAGGAAGGGAAGAAGGGAGGGAGGGAGAGAAGGAGGAAAGGAGTGAGGGAGGGAGAGAGGCAGGGAGGGAGGGAGGTAGGAAGAGAGGAAGGGAGGGAGGGAAGGAGGGAGAGAGAGGCCCCCGTTCGGCCGCGCTGGCGACACCTGGCAACTCAACCGGCCTCCCTGCTTACCTTCCTAATTAATTGGTGTTCGTGGAGGAGCTGCCAAATACTCCCATATCATAACTTCCCGAGGATTAATAATTGCGCGAGAAATAACAGGCACGGCGCTCCCTACACGTGCTCTGTCCCCGAGAAGGTGACAGAAGGGTCAAAGAGATGATCGAGATGCCTTTTATCACTTCATACATACGATAAAGACATGAAAAGACGGAGGTAAGCGATGGGTTTTATGATCTCTTAAATCGACTGACCTCCCGACTGCAACACTGCTCGACGCGCGGGGGGCCGGGGGGGGGGGGGGGGAAAAGATACTTAATTGCCACCCATGTCATAGTGCTAATTACAAGGAAATTATAATAGGGCGAAAAATTCCAAAAGCAACATTGGTATCACTCGCAGATCGGCGTGAGAGGCGGGACGAGCTAGAGGAATAATGATGATAATAATGGTGATAGATAGATAATAATAATAATAATAATGATGATGATAATGATAACCATGATAACAATGATGTATATAATGGTGATAGGATAATTGATGGTAATAAGGATAATGATAATAATGATAACCACAATAATAATGATATTAGTAATGATAGCAAGAGAGATGTCAATAGAGGTGATATTGAGAATAATGATAACCCTGACAATGATATTAATAATGCTAATGATGATAGCAAGAATGATGATAATAGATGTGATAATAATGATATTGGTAATCATGATGATAATTATAATAATAATAATAATGGTGGTAGCTAGAACGATGGTAATAAAGATAATAATAACAATGATAACCATGATAATTATATTAATGATAATGATAACAAGATTGATGGTAATAAAATAATGATGATAATGATAACCATAATAATAATAACATTTATGATAATGATGGTAATAAAATGGTATTAATAATATAATGGTACTAATGATAGCAGTAATAGTGACAATGATGATAATGATAATAATAGTAATAGTAATGACCATGATAATAATAATGTTTGTGAGGATGATAATGGTGGCAATAACAGTAATGAAAATGATAACAATAATCATAACAACGATGATGCTAATAATTATGATAATGATAATAATAATAATTATGATAATAATAATAATAATGATAATAACAATGTTAATAACAATGATAACAACATTGATAATAATAATAATAATGATGATAACAACGATGATGATAATAAGGATAATACTACTATAATTGATAATAACAATGGCAATGATAATAAAAATAACAATGTTAATAATAATAACAATAACGGTAATAATAATAACAGCATTGATAATATTTATATCAATAACAATGATGATAATGATAGAAATGTCAACAATTATAATTTCCTTTTTCTCAAGTGCCTTTATTATTTCTTGTCACGTAGGCTTCTGACATCAATCGATAAATACGCAGATATTGGTTATTATTCATACATCTATTCCACTAATAACATCCATCCTTATTTCCACCATTCGCTCCCCGGGCCAATAACTAATCATCGATAACTGAAACTTTATCCCAATCCTTCTGCTTTATTTTGTACACAAGGGAATAGCATGGCCGGCAACCCCTCGCATTTACCTTCAATTATAACTGGAAACTGAATCTAAATATTTATCTATTATCACATGCCGAGGCCACAACACACCATTAAGATAGCTATACGGTGTTTAACAAGACGTGTGGTGGGTGGAGGAGGTTTTGCTTTCATACATTCGTGTGTGTATATACGCGTACACTAATGCTAAGCACACATATACACATACGTACACTTACGCACATACATACACATAAACGCATATACACGCATACACGTACATACACATACACACATACATAAACACACTTGCACACATACACATACACATACATACACATACACACACACACTTACATACACACACACACACACACACAAACTTACACATCAACACATACACATATACGCCCATAAACACACATATATACACACAAATACACACATATACACACACATACATATACACACCCATACACATACACGTACATACACACACCTAAGCGAGGTGGTGAGGGACTTCTGATGTCCAATAGTTAGTAAAAATACCGCCGCAAGCCGGTGCGCGCCAGTCAAAGAGTCCCGTTAATAAAGAGCAAATATGTCCGTTAATTAAGTCTATTTGTCGAAACAAGAGGCGTTAAATTGTGTACAAACACTACAACGGAAACGCATTTACCTGTCCCCTCTCCTACGCCTCACCTCCCCCCCTCCCCCCCTTCCCCCCTCCCTTCCCCTCGTGTTTCTCCTACAGTGCGCGTCGCTTATTCGGACCACGATTTCCCGAGCGACTCCGAGGCCCCCGACCCAAGAACCGGACCGGGGCATTAAGGGGTATCGGATAACGTGATGTCAACGACGGATAATGGAGGCACGGCAAGCGACGGCATTTTCGTACCCCGGTTAAGCGAAACGGCGAGCCAAGCGGAATCTACTGTACGTCGCTATCAAGGAAGTGACCGAGCTATCTGACGAAGCTGTTTCGAAGCCTCGCGTTCGGGGAGAGGCTTCGAGACGCGCGCACGACACGCGCGTTATGTCCCGCTGCCTTACGACCTTGTTAGAGAGAGAAAGCCTTTTCGAAAACCTTGTCGTAGATTGTTTTTTTCTCTCTTCTATCTCGTTTTTTTAAACCGTTTAGGGACTGGTTATATCGCGGAGAGGAGGCTGCTGTAAATTACCTCATCTGAAGAGACCGTTTTTGGTAAGTAACAGATTAACTTTAAAAAACCCGTCTTTTGTGTCTTTCGTGTGCGTTAATAATTGAGCAGCTTCAGTCCGTCGTCATTTAAGACGTGTAGACGCTAGAGGGGCGGGGCTTTCCTTACAAAGAAGGAAGTTAGATTAAAAGAGAGAAGTTCATTCAATACTTTTTAAAATCATTTACTATTACCGCTTACTACTAACACTAATAATAGCAATAGCACTATTACTTATCTATCCGTAGCAGATGTTATTGTTTACATCTTTCACATTTACGAGCGAGAGACTCCTTCCCTCCGCTCTCCTCCCTCCTTTCCTCAAGGGGGGGTGGGGAGAGGGCGGAGAGGGGAGGGGAAGCGACTTTAAATATCCTCGGCAACGTGTCCAGGTCGGAGATTCATAAAAGAGTGTTTGTGACAGGAAGTTCAAACAGAAAACCGTGGGGTCAGCCTTGTCTCACACGTCTTTCCATTAGAAGGTGAAATTGTCCTGTCAACTACTCCCCTACTCCCCTTCGTCCCCCCTCCACCCACCCACTCCCTTCTCCCTTTTTTTTAATCTACTCCTCTGCTCTCTTCTTTCCCCACTCCCTTTCTCCCCTTTTCCATTTACTTCCTCCCCCTCTTCCTTACTCCCTTCCTCCGCTTCCCTACTTCCTCTCCTCTTCCCCCCTCTCCTCTTCTCCACTCCCTCTCCCTCTTCCCCACTTCCTCTCCCTCTTCCCCACTCCCTGCTCCCTTCCCCCTCACTCTCTACCTCTTCTCCTCATTCCTCTCCCTCTTCCCTTCACTCCCTCATTCCCTCCCCACTTCACCTTCCTCCGCTTCCTTCCTCCCTTCCCTCCCTCATTCCCTCCCCCCTTTTCCCCCCTTTATTCCCTCCCCTCCCCCTTTTCCCCTCCCCTCCCCTTTTCCCCTCCCACCCTTTTTTCCCTTCTTTACCCGCCCATCTCGACAATCTCATCTTTATTGGCCTTAGTTGTAGGTGAGGCCGCCCCGCCAAGGCCAGGCCTGCTTACGGCGTATCAACATGGAATGTAAAGGTATCTCTTGACATGCGCCTAATAGCCTATGACGATGTACCCTCCCTTCCCCCATTCCCCCCTACCCCCCTCCTCCTCTCCCATATCCCCGTTTATCGTTGGTCTTTATTACCGTCTACCTATCCCCTTCCATCCCCTCTCTCTTTCTCTTTTTCTTTCTCTATCGCTATCTATACCTTCCTTTCTCCCTTTCTCTCTTTCTCTATCCCCTTTTCTTCTCTCTCTCCCTACCACTATTCATACTTTCCCTTCTCTCTCTCTCTCTCTCTCTCTCTCTCTCTCTCTCTCTCTCTCTCTCTCTCTCTCTCTCTCTCTCTCTCTCTCTCTCTCTCTCTTTCTCTCTCTCTCTCTCTCTCTCTCCCCTCTCCCCCTCTCTCTCTCTCTCTCTCTCCCTCCCTCCCTCTCTCTCTCTCTCTCCCCTATCCATACCTTCCCTTCTCCCTCTCTCCCTCTCCTTCCCCCCCTCCCCCTCCTCCCCTCATCCTCTTTACCTCCCGTTGTCTTCCGTCTACTGCTATCAACTCCTCCGAATGTCGCTTTTTCTCTCTTTTCTCCGTCTTTTTTTCTTCTTCTTTTTCTTCTGATTTGTTTTGTTTGTTTTTTTCGTTTGCTTCTGCTCCTTATTCGTCTTCTGCTTCTTCTTCGTCTGTTTCTGCTTCTTCTTTTGTTCCTTCGTCTTCTCTCTTTTGGTGCTTCTTCTTATGTTCCTTCTTTTGTTTCTTCTTCTTCTTCTGTTTCGTCTTTTTCTTTTTCTTCCATTTCTACTTCGACATTATCTTCCTCATCTTCTTAATTTTCTTCTACTTCCAATTTTATTTCTATATTATTATTATTATTATTATTATTATTATTATTATTATTATTATTATTATTATTATTATTATTATTATTATTATTATTATTATGTCAGATCCACCCCTCCCCCTCCCCCTCCCTCACCCCCACCCCCACCCTCACCCCCACCCCCGCCCCAATGGACCCGGCAGCCGGTCAGTGACCCAATTTTATCAGTCATTGGCCCATCTTCATTTACCATTTATCTCTGCATGTCTGTTAACCACGCCAATCGTATATTTATGCACAGATGGGAGGAGGAGGAGGAGGAGGAGGAGGAGGGTGAATGTTCCAGCGGGCGTCGGTGTACGTGCATACATTCTTACTTCTCTCTTCTCTTCTTTCATACTTCCCCTTCCCTCTCTTTCTCCATGCATTCATTCATACTTCATTTCTTTCATACTTCCCTCACCCCCTTTTCCTCTCTTCTCTTCTTTCATATTTCCCATACTTCCCCCCTTTCCTCTCTTTCTCCGTGCATATATTCATACTTCTCTCTTCTCTCTTCTCTTCTTTCATACTTCCCCTTTCCTCTCTTTCTCCGTGCATACATTCTTACTTCTCTCTTCTCTCTTCTCTTCTTTCATACTTCTCCTTTCCTCTCTTTCTCCATGCATACACGCTTACTTCTCTCTTCTCTTCCTTCATACTTTCCCTCCCCTTTCCTCTCTTTCTCTGTGCATACATTTATTTTTCTCATATTTCTCCCCCTTTCCTTTCTTTCATCCATGCATACATTTATATTTCTCTTCTTTTCCTTCTTCCCCTCCCCCCCTTTCCTCTTCCTCCATGCTTTCATTCATACTTCTCACCCTTCCCCTTGTTCCTTTCTCTCTCCATGCATACATTCATACTTCTCTCTTCTCTTCTTTCATACTCCCCCCTTTTCCTCTCTTTCCTCTATGCATACATTCATACTTCCCCCTTTCCTCTCTTCCTCTATGCATACATTCATACTTCCCCCATACTTCCCCCTTTCCCTCTCTCTCCCTCCCTCTCTCTCTCTCTCTCTCTCTCTCTCTCTCTCTCTCTCTCTCTCTCTCTCTCTCTCTCTCTCTCTCTCTCTCTCTCTCTCTCTCCCTCTCTCTCATAATTAACACTTTCGCTTCGCACGCGCTCACACCCGCGCACACGCATGCAAACCCACACGCCTTTGTGTTCCGGATGCACGCACTTGGGATGCGAATGGCAAACTTGCATCGGTAAAAGCAACTTGGGTCGTTCGCATCGCCTCCAAGCAGGAAATCACAACTATCGTAACATTAACATACTCTCCCTAATAAAAAAAAGAAGAAACAAACAAAATGCATTAGCTCTGACAGGGATCTCCAGGACCACAAGGAGGGCACGCCCCCTTTCTCTCTCTCCCTCTCTCTCTCTTGTCAGTAGAACACGCCCCCCTCCTTCCTGCACCTCAATAGAACACGCCCCTCCCTCCCTCTTCTCGGTAGAACACGCCCCCCTCCCTCTCCTCACTAGACCACGCCCCCTCCCTCTCCTCACTAGAACACGCCCCCATTCCCTCTTCCCGGTAGAACACGCCCCCCTCTCCTCCCTTTCCTCACCAGAACACGCCCCCTCTCCCTCTCCTCACTAGACTACGCCCCCCTCCCTCTCCTCACTAGACCACGCCCCCCTCCTTCCCTCTCCTCACTCGACCACGCCCCCCTTCCCTCTCCTCACTAGACCACGCCCCCCTCCCTCTTACTCCCTCACGGGCAGATCTCTAAGGACTGGACTCCTGTAGAAGACGCAAAGGTGGGGAGGGAGGGGGGGGGGGTCCACGGGATTCCTCTCGTATCGCTGCGTTCTTATTCCTCTTTATTGTTATTTGTTCATCTCCTCCCTTTCCTGATTAGCATTGTTCGCTAAGCTCCCCTGTAGCTCTGTGCTCGTCGCTCGTGCTCGTATTTTTGTCTTTTCTTTTCTTTTTTCTCCCGTTTTTTTTTCTTCTTTTTTGGACTTTTTCTTTTCTTTTCTTTTCTTTTTTTTGTTTCTTTTTTTTATCTATCCGCAGTTTATCTTTTGGTCGTCTAAGATGGTGTGGGTTATAGTACCTTTACTTCCCCATTCCCTCTTCTCCTTTCCCTCTCACCCTCTCACCCTCTTCCCCTCTCCCCCTCACCCTTCCTACCATCCTCCATCCTCCATCCCTTCTCCTATCCCTCACCCCCTCTCCCTTTTTATCTCCCCCCATCCCCAATCCCTTCCTTCCCCCCTATCCCACCCTTCGCCTTCCCTCCACCCCTTATTCCTTAACCTTTCACTCCTCTTTCCCCTTAATCCCCCCTCCACCCCCTCTCTTGCACCCCTCCCCCAATCCCTTCAACCCCCTCTCTCCCATCCCCCCAACCCCTTCACCCCCTGTCTTCCCTCCCCCAACCCCTTCACCCCCTCTCTTCCCTCCCCCAACCCCTCACTCCCTCTCTTCCCTCCCCAACCCCTTTCACTCCTCTCTTCCCTTCCCCAACCCCTTCACTCCCTCTCTTCCCTCCCCCAACCCCTTCACTCCCTCTCTTCCCTCCCCCAACCCCTTCACCCCCTTCTCTTCCCTTCCCCCTCTTCCTTCCCCCCAATCCCTTCACCCCCTCTCTCTCCCCCAACCCCTTCACTCCCTCTTTTCTCTCCACCAACCCCTTCACCCCCTCTCTCTCTCTCTCTCCCCCCCCACACCCCTTCACTCCCCCCCCCCTTACACCCTCTCTCCCCTCCCCCAACCCCGTCAACCCCCTTTCTTACCCCCAACCCCTTCAACCCCCCCCTTTTCTCTCCCCCCCAACCCCTTCAACCTCCCCCTCTCTCCCTTAACCCCCAACCCTCGTCCTGACGCGGTTTCAATGACAGGGACCCCCTCCATCTCCCCACCCCCTTCATCCCCTCTCCCCCCCACCCCCCACCCCCCTTTCTCCCCTCCCCCAACCCCTTCGCGGAACCTCCTTTCCTCCTCCCCTCCCCCTCCCCCAACCCCTTCACCTCCTCCTCCTCCTCCCCCTCCTCCCCTCCTCCTCCTCCCCTCCCCCTCCTCCCCCCCCCCCTCCTCCTCCTAACCTCCTCCTGACGCTCCTCCTCAATGACAGGACCCGGACCCTCCATCCTCCTCCTCCTCCCCCATATCCCCCTCCCCCACCTCCTCCTCCTCCCCACCCCCACCCCCTCCCCATCCCGCGCGCCCGTCGCCTCCTCCTCCTCCACCTCCTCCTCCTCCTCCTCCTCCTCCTCCTCCTCCTCCTCCTCCTCCTCCTCCTCCTCCTCCTCCTGCACGCCCACCTGGCAGCGCAGGCGAGGGATCCTTCTCGGCGTCCCAGATCCTTAATTAAGCGAGGCAAGCTACAGTCCCACTATCTTTATTACTCCGCAAGCTGACAGGTAATCCATTATTGTGCGTTTTGGTACCGGCGGCGGACAAACAAATTCATTTTGGCCATTGACTTCATTAGCGGAGTTCTTGATACGTGCGTTGGCCACGAGCGAGACGAAGAGGCGAGAAGAAGATGGGGGAGTAGGGGGGTGGGGGGATGGGGGAAAGGTAGGGGGAGGGGGGATGGGGGGAAGGTAGGGAGGGGGGGGAATGGGGGGGAAGGTAGGGGGGGGGTGATAGGGGAGAGATTGTTTAATTAAAAGACGTTGGTATCATGTATGGATTTCTGATTGGGGGTGGGGAGGTAGGTGTTTCGTATGTCAATAGATTTTTCAGATTTTTTTTTTTTTTTTTTTTTTTTTACTATGATGGTGATGTTTTATCTTTTTTTATTGTATTTGATGTGATTTTTCAGATTTTTTTTCTGTGATGGTGCTATTTTATCAATTTTTTTTATTGTCTTTGCTGTGATTTTTTTTTTCTTTTTTTTTTTTGGATGTCTTTTATTTTTTGTGATAATTATCAATCAGGTTTATCGATCATCGAAATTATCATCATTGTCGCTACTGATAAAAATGTCAGTATTATAATTGCAAAAAAAAAAAAATTATCTCCCGCCAACAACGCCTTATTCATCTCGATTTTCCTTCTCAGTTTTATCATGTTTTCTTTTCTTTTCTCTTTCTGCTTCCTGTTCTCTTATTCTCCTTCTGTCTCGTTCTTCTCCATCTCTCATTATTATTATTCTGTTTTTTTATCGTTTTTTTCTGTCCGTTCTTCTCCATCTCTCATTCTTCTCGTTTTTTTTGTTTTTTTTTTCATCTTTCGTCTTTTTTTCCGCCTTGCTCTTTGTTCCTTATGCTCTTCCTCTTTCTCTCCTCCACCTTTTCGCTCTTCTTGTTCCTTTTCCACTTCCATTTATTCTTCTGCTTCCCTCTCTCTTCTCCTTTCTTGTCACTGCTTCTTCTTCCTTCTCATTTACTCCCTTATCTCAACTCCCTTTTCCTCTCCCTCTCTCTCTAGGACTTCATCCTCCCCATCATCTCTCCTTATCCTGTCCACTCGCTTCCTCCTCCTCTTACTTCTTCTTCTCTCTCTTTTCCTCCTTCTCTTTCTCCATATTCCTCCCCTCCCTCTCCTCCTCCTCCCCCCTCTCTCTGCTTCCTCTTTTCTCTCTCTCTCTCCTCTCCATCCTCTTCCTCGTCTCTCTCTCTAATCTCTTACTCTCTTTTCCTTCGTCTCTCCTCTCTCTCTCTCCTCTCTGTGTGTGTGTGTGTGTGTGTGTGTGTGTGTGTGTGTGTGTGTGTGTGTGTGTGTCTCTCTCTCTGTCTCTCTCTCTCTATCTATCTCTCTCCCTCTCTCTCTCTCTCTCTCTCTCTCTCTCTCTCTCTCTCTCTCTCTCTCTCTCTCTCTCTCTCTCTCTCTCTCTCTCTCTACCCTCTCTCTACCCTCTCTCTCGCCCTCCCTCCCTCCCTGTACCCTCCCTCCACCCTCTCTCTACCCTCTCCCTCCATCCTCACTCTCTCCCTCTCCCTCACCCTCTCCCTCCACCTTCCTCTCCCTCCACCTTCCCTCTCTCTCTCCCTCCACCCTCTCTGTCCCTTCCTCCTCTCTCCTTTCCTCTCCCTCCCTCATCACCCTCCCTCCTCTCTCCCTCCTCCTCCCTCCCTCCCTCCTTCCCTTCTCTCTTCCTCCTCCCTCCCTCTCCCTCCTCTTCCTCCTCTCCCTCCTTCTCCCCTCTCTCCCTCCTCTCCCTCCCTCTTTCCTCCCTCCCTCCCTCCCTCCTTCCCTGTCTCCCTCCACCCTCTCTCCCTCCCCACCCTCTCCCCTCCCCCTCGTGGTCTAATATCCAATACAAGTGGGTCGCCATTATCAGTGGACAAAGGGCCTGGTATTTGGTCCCTTCGGCGGCGTCAGAGTTTACACGAGTGGGATGCCCTTTGGAACAGCCCTGCACGCCCTCCCACGCCCAGCAGAGGAGGCGGGGTGACGATAGGGCGGCTCGGCATAGGGCGGACGTGTCGGCTTCTCGATAACGGGGTTGCTGGACGGGCGAGGGGGAAGCGGGAGGGAAGTGTGTGTGTGTAGGAGGGGGGGGAGGTGTGTGTGGGGGGAAGTGTGTGTGTGGGTGGGAGGGAATGTGTGTGTGTGTGTGTGTATGTGTGTGTGTGTGGGCGAAAAAGGGGGTTGGGTGCTTCTTTGGTCATTTTGTTGTGGGTATTTTTTTTCTTATTCTTGTTTTGGTGTTTTTTTTCTTATTCTTTTTTCTTTTATGCTTTGGTGTGTATACTTTTACTCTTGTGTGTGTTTTATTATTTTCGTTTGTTTTTGTTTTGTTTTGTTATTCTTCTTTTTCTTGTTTCTCCTTTGTTCCTCTTTCTTTGTCTCTCTGTCGCAATATCTGTCTTCGTCTCTCTCCCTCTCCTTTTCTCTCTCTTTCTCCCTCCCCCTCTCCCTCCCTCCCACCCTCCCTCCCTCCCTCCCTCCCTCCCTCCCTCTTCCTCCCTCTCCCTCTTCCCCATTTTACCTCCTCTTTCCCCCTACTCACTTTCCCTCATTTTTTTTTTCTCTCTCTCACCCCTGATTTTTATTCGCGTTCTCTTCTTCTCCTCTCGCTTTCGGTTTTGCATGACAGAAAATTAATGCTTCCCTAAAGACAGACAAAGTAATAAAGTTGGCATTGAGTACAGGGGGAGGCTGAGGAAGGACAGCATTCTAGAACATTCAGGCGGACGGAAGTAGAAAAGGGGGAGGGAGATGGCGAATGGGAAATGGGAGAGAGAGAGAGAGAAGAGAGGGAGGAAGGGAGAGAGAGAGACAGACAGACAGACAGACAGAGATGGGGGTGCAAGAGAGAGGAACAGAGAGAGAATGAGGGGAGATAAGGAGGGGGGGAAGAGTGAGGGGGAGAGAAAGAGAGAGAGGAAAAAGAAAGGGAGATAAAGAAGGAGGGAAGGCGATAGAGAGACGAAGAAAGAGACAGACTACTGACTGACTGAGACAGACAGATAGACAGTCAGACAAAGAAAAAGAAAGAGGTTGGGAGACGTATAGAGAAATTAGATAAATGAAAGAAATACAGACAAAAGTGAGAGAAAAGGGAAAGTGACTTCCCCTTTTCTCTTAGGCAGACTTCGAAAATCTAAAAAAAAAATGGTTATTTTTAGAAAATTATCTACATTTCATGTAATAAAATTTATTTAAGGCGTTGTAGGAGAGGGGAAAAGACAGACAGACGCACAAACACACACACACACGCACACACGCACACACACACACACACACACACACACATACACACACACACACACACACACACACACACACACACACACACACACACACACACACACACACACACACACACACACACACACACACACACACACATACACACACACACACACACACACATACACACACACACATGTATACATACTTATATATATATATATATATATATATATATATATATATATAAAATATATTCCTGTGATATAGATAGATAGATTGATAGATAGATAGATAGATAGATATACAGATAAATAGTTATAGATGTATGAATAGATATGTAGGTATAGATATATGTATAGATAGATAGATATAGATTTATGTATAGATAGATAGATGTATAGATATGTATATAAATATATGTATGTATATATACATATATACATACATACATATATATATATAAATGTATACACACACACAAACACACACACAAACACACACACACACACACACACACACACACACACACACACACACACACACACACACACACACACACACACACACACACACACACACACACACACACACACACATATATATATGTATATATACATATATACATACATATATATGTAAATGTGTGTATATATTTATATATATATATATATATATATATATATATATATATATATATATATATATATGCATGTATGTATGCACATGCACACACATTTGTTTACACACACATATTTATACATATATGTATATATATGTATGTAAATATATATATATATATATATATATATATATATATATATATATATATATATATATATATATATATGTATGTATGTATGTATGTATATGTACATACAATGACAGAAAGAGAGAGAGAGAGAGAGAGGCAGGTGAGAGAGAACGACTTAGAGAGATAGAGCGATAGAAAGAGAAAATGAGCAGAAAGAAAGAGACAGAGAGAGGGGGGAGAATAGAGCGAAAGAGAGAGAGCGAGAGCGAGAGACAGAACCATAGATCCAGAACCAGAGAGAGACAGATAGACAGACAGACAGACAGAGCGAGAGCGAGAGAGACAGAACCATAGATCCAGAACCAGAGAGAGACAGATAGACAGACAGACAGACAGAGCGAGAGCGAGAGAGACAGAACCATATCTCCAGAACCAGAGAGAGAGAGAGACAGACAGCCGGAACGAGAGCGAGAGAGACAGACCCATAGATCCAGAACCAGAGAGAGAGACAGACAGACAGACAGCCGGAGCGAGAGCGAGAGAGACAGAACCATAGATCCAGAACCAGAGAGAGACAGACAGATAGACAGACAGCCGGAGCGAGAACGAGAGAGACAGAACCATAGATCCAGAACCAGAGAACCAGAGAGAGACAAAAAAAAAAAAAAAAAAAAAAAAAGTAAACCCGCGTTCAACAGCCGAATTTCGATTCTCCTTCTCCCCGACAGGAGTTATTTTCCGGCTCATATCTG
>NW_027213450.1:7500-12500 GCF_042767895.1 Penaeus vannamei | reverse complement strand
TGCCTGGAATCACACTCCATGTGGCCCGAAGTCAATTCCAGTTGGTGTAAGAAGGGCTCCATATGCCTGGAATCCTATATCAACATAGATATTAAAAAATGACACATGCACACGCGCGCACGAGCACCAAATTACGAATCCTGAAGAATCCTAGTCTAGCTGTTATTATCATAGATATTATTATTACTATTCTTCAAGGGAAGTCCACTGCATTGAGGTAATTAGACCGTCAGTTTATGCACATTTATTATGTATACGGCTATTCGAGGCTACGGAGGAAGATAGGAGGGGACGGGGGAGAAAGGGGAGGGGAGAGGAAGAAAGTGGAAGAGGGGTTAAAGAGAAGATGGAGAATGAGAATAGGAAATATAGAGGCCATACATAGGAAAAGGGAGGGTGGGATAGGGAAAAGGTGCTCGGAGAAAAGGGATGGAAGTAGGAGGGAAGGGGATAAAGGAAGCAAGAGGAGGTGGGGAAGTTTAAGGAGGAAGAGAAGGGGAGTGGGAAGGGGAGAATGTAGGGCGGAAAGTGGGAGCGGAAGAGTACGTTTAAGTAAGATTTGGGGGTGAGGAGGGTGGCAGAGAAGGAAACAGAAAGGCGGAGGGAAAGGGAAACGAAGATGGAGAGAGGGGGCGAAGGGTAGGAGGAGGAGGAGGAGGAAAGAGAGAGGGAGGAGTACTTCTCTTTTCCGTGAAATTCCCACGAGTCCTGCTAATATGTATGTGTATATATATAAATACATACATACATACATGTACATATATATAAACATACAAATGTGTATATGAAAATACATACACACGGACGCAGCATACAAGCCATCCCCTCCATACCGACATGTATCTCGGCATCCATCCCAACCCATCTGTCCAAGCATTAATATGTACCCCCGCGATGGCAGTCCCAGGCGCGGCAGCCGGGCTAATCACCCGTGCCTTCCCAATTTCCCAATTTCGTGGCTCGAGCGAAAAGCAATACTTCACGCCGGCCGAGTGGGCGTCAGCGCGCCAGGCCATCGGCAAGGTAAACAATGATCAATTGCTTCAACAACCACTAATCAAGTCACGGCGTGATGGGGAAGCTTGAAGCTCTTATTCTCTCCAAACAAAAGCCTCGAAGCGGTTATTGGATCTTCTGATTGTTAGATGGCGCTTGTTAGCTGGGGGTTGAGGGGGTGGGGGATTGGTGTGGGAGTGGGGGGAGGAGGGGTTCTAAGGGGAGATAGAGGTGGTGGAGGGGGAGGAAGGAGGAGGATGTGAAAGATGGGGAGGGGGAGGATAGGAGAGGGACGAATGGGGGTTGTAGAGGGGGAGGAGTGGAAGGGTGTAAAAGATGGGGAGGAGGATAGGAGAGGGGAGACAGGGTGGTAGAGGGGAAGGAAGGGGGAGGGGTTGAGCAGAGGGTTGGGGGGGAGGTAGGAATGAGGGGAGGAGGTGGGGGAGAGGGGAGGAGGGATTGTGAGGCACAGAGAGGGAGAGAGGAATATGGGTTGGGAGTTAGGGAGGGTGTAGAGGTTAGAGACTGAGGGAGGACGGATAAGAGTTGAGGAAGAGAGAGAGGAGGATAAGAGGTGGGGAAGAAAGAAAAAAGGAAGAGAAAAAGAGAAAGGAGGAGGTAGGAGTGAGTCGGGGAGAGAATGGGTGAGAGAGAGAGAAGGATGGGAGCGAGTCGGAGAGAGAAAGGGTGAGCGAATGAGAGAGAGAGAGAGAGAGAGAGAGGAGGATGGGAGCGCATCGGAGAGAGAAAGGGTGCGGGAATCACTGAGAGAGAGAGAGAGAGAGAAAGGAAGCCCCGTTGATTGTTAAGAGTTTGTTCAGTTTCGGTCCATTGTTGATTTGCAAGGGAGGCTGTTTGGCGGTGGCGTTGCGAGAGAGTCTTCGCTCGGGTGAAATTTTGGACTGTGGACATTGGCGGGGGGAAGGAAGAGGAAAATGGGGAAAAAATAATAATAAATAAAGAATTGATTATAACTGATTCCGAGGTAGTGAAGCATATTCGATGTATTCGCTGTCTCTTTCCTCCTTCTTCCCTTTCTTATCTACCCTCTATATTCCCCTTTCTTCCCTTATCATATTCCCCTCCTCTCCCCCT
Organism: Penaeus vannamei; assembly: GCF_042767895.1. NCBI lineage: Eukaryota > Metazoa > Arthropoda > Malacostraca > Decapoda > Penaeidae > Penaeus > Penaeus vannamei. The sequence continues at coordinate 10,409 of NW_027213450.1, read as the reverse complement.
TACCCCCTCTTCATCACATCCACCTTCCCTTATTCCCTCGTCCCTCTTTTACCCCTTACCCTCCATCATATTCCTCCTCCCTTACCCCCTCTTCCCTCCCTTATCCAATTCCCCCATCATATCCCCCTCCTCCCTCCCTTACCTCCTTCCTTCCTCCCTTACCCTTTTCCTCCCTTATCTCTATTCCTCCCACCCTTAACCCCTTTACCCTCGTTTATACCCTCAACCCTCCCTTCCTCCCTCCCTTACCCCCTTCTTTATTCCCGTCCTTCCCTTACCCCCCCTCCCTTCACCCTGCCTCTCCCCCCACCCCCAATTCCCGGGTCGGCCCCACGATAACGAATGAATCGCCGTTCGTTCGGGGGAAAGAATATGCACAGCGCAGAGCTTTTTCCTCATTCTGGGGAAAGAATATGCACGGCACTGAGCTTTTTTTCTCATTGGAGGAAAGAATATGATCGGCGCTGAGCTTTTTTTCTCATTGGAGGGAAGAATATGATCGGCGCTGAGCTCTTTTTTTCTCATTCCGGGGAAAGAATATGCACGGCGCTGAGCTCTTTTTTTTCTCATTCGGGGGAAAGAATATGCACGGCGCTGAGCTATTTTTCTCATTGGAGGAAAGAATATGATCGGCGCTGAGATTTTTTCTCATTCAGGAGAAAGAATATGCACAGCGCAGAGCTTTTTCCTCATTCCGGGGAAAGAATATGCCAGGCGCTGAGATTTTTTCTCATTGGGGGAAAGAATATGCACAGCGCTGAGATTTTCCTCTCTCATTCGGGGAAAAGAATAGGCACGGCGCTGCGTTCCTCGCCGAGAGTGGGGGGGACCAGACGCTACAGTCGAGAGAGCGTGGCCGTTGTGCCAAAGAACGAATCAGCTGTTCGGGCGGCGTGACTACACAAATTAAATACCGTTGCAATTATCGCCCGGGTGTAATTCCAGGCTGGCGGAATGAGGTAGGAGTGGGTATGAGAGGAGAGGAGGGAGGGAGCGGGAAGGAGGGGAGGGTAGAGGGGGTGTTGCAGGGGGAATGAGATGGGGGGAGTGGGTTTGAGGGGTGGGGAGGGATGTAGGGGAAGGAGGGGGAGGTGTTAGAAGAGTAGGGGAGGGTAGAAGGGGTGTTTTGAGGGTAGGGGAAGGGTAGAGGGGGTGTTTTGAGGGTAGAGGAAGGAGGGGAAAGGGTAGAGGGGGTGTTTTGAGTGTAGAGGAAGGAGGGGAAAGGGTAGAGGGGGTGTTTGTAGAGTAGGGGTAGGAAGGGGGAGGGTAGAGGTGGCGTTTGGGGAGGAGGGGGGGGTGTGACTATGGTTCGTGTGTCGAAACAATGCCCGATTAATATGCTCGAACAGAGGAATAAGGGAGAGGAGAGGGAAGGGATAGAGAAAGAGAAAGTGAGAGGCTGGAAAGAGAGAGTGAGAGAGACAGGGAGATAAGAGAGAAAGGGAAAGAGGGAGATAAGAGAGAAAGAGTTAGAGAAAAGGGGGGAAACGAGATAAACAGAAAAAAAGAAATAAAAGTGAAGGAAAGGAAAGTAAGAAAGACTAAGAGAGGGAGAGAGAAAGAGAGCGAGAAGGGCGAGATTTATCCCGCGGAAATAACGGGGGCAGGGGGAGGGAGGGGGGTAGGGGGGTGCGTTCGTGGATGGATGCGGATTGGAGTTACGCGAACGGGATTCGGGAATGCGTTAGTGCGTTCGTGTTCTCGGATTCACGTGGTTGTGGGTTGGTATTCGTGGTGGTGATGTCATTGATTTTTTTTTCTTCTTCTTTTTTTGTTGCTTTTTTCTTCTTTTTCTCATTTTGTTCCTTTTTTCTTTTCTTTTTTCTTTTCTTGTTTTTGTTACTTTTTTTCTTTTCTTTTTCTTTTTGCTCCTTTTTGTTCCTTTTTCTTTTTTCTTCTCTTTTTTTTCATTTTGTTCCCTTTTTTTCTTTTCTTTTTTATTTTCTTCTTCTTGTTACTTTTTTTCTTTTCTTTTTCTTTTTGCTCTTTTTTGTTCATTTTTCTTTTTTCTTCTCTTTTTTTCATTTTGTTCCCCTTTTCCTTTTATTTATTTATTTATTTGTTTATTTGTGTTCATGTTCTGGCTGTTCTTGCACTTCGGGAACATTTTGAGGGAGCTCGATTTTGTTCCTTTTTTTTCTTTCACCACCAACACTGCCATCACCAACACCACCACCACCACGACCACCACGAACACACAATCACCACCACGACCACACCATCACCACCATCACCACACCATCGCCACCACCACAACCACCACGAACACCCAATCACCACCACCAATATTACCATCAACACCACTACCACCACCACCACCACAACCACCACGACCACACTATCACCACCACCACGACCACACCATCACCACCATGACTACACCATCACCACCACGACCACACCATCACCACCACGACCACACCATCACCACCACGACCACACCATCACCACCACGACCACACCATCACCACCACGACCACACCATCACCACCACGACCACACCATCACCACCACGACCACACCATCACCACCACGACCACACCATCACCACCACGACCACACCATCACCACCACGACCACACCATCATCACCACGGCCACACCATCACCAACACGACCACACCACCACCACCACGACCACACCATCACCAACACGACCACACCATCACCACCACGACCACACCACCACCACCACGACCACACCATCACCAACACGACCACACCATCACCACCACGACCACACCATCACCAACACGACCACACCATCACCACCACGACCACACCATCACCACCACGACCACACCATCACCAACACGACCACACCATCACCACCACGACCACACCATCACCACCACGACCACACCATCACTACCACGACCACACCATCATCACCACCACAACCACCACGAA
>NW_027213450.1:0-2500 GCF_042767895.1 Penaeus vannamei | reverse complement strand
TCAGTATTTTGTGCTGTATTGTCTACCATCCATTTCTATCCATTATGCTATTCTATTGGATATTTTGTCTTATTTACTATCCTGTTCTGACCGCTATCCTATTCAGCCTACCATCCTGCTCTATCCTCAGTTCTTCTCTATCCACTATCCTATCTTGTTCTTTCCGCTATCCTACTCTGTCCATCATCCAGTTCTGTCCACTCTCCTGTTCTACCCATTACCCTATTCTATCCACCATCTCCTATCCACTATCCTGTTCTATCCATTACCCTATTCTGTCCACCATCTACTTCTATCCACTATCCTGTTCTATCCACTACCCATTATCATATTGGTCACCCTCCCTTCCTATCCACCATCTACTATCCATTACCTTATTCTATCCACCATTTACATCTATCCACTATCATATTGGTCACCCTCTCTTCTTATCCACTATTTACTTCTATCCACTATCCTGTTCTGTCCATTATCCTACTCTACCCATTACCTTATTCTATCCATCATCTACTTCTATCCACTATTGTTCACCCTTCTCTCCTATCCACTAATTTCGCAAGCCTTCCTTCAGCAATCGCCTTTACACAAGGCCAAGCAACTTATTCCGGAAGAAGGCACAGAAGAGAAGATAGAAGAAAGGAAGTAAGAAGAGAGGAAAAAAGGAGAAGAGGTCACAGAAAAGAAGAATAGAGGGAGGAAGAGAGAAGAAAGAAGAAAAGTATAAATGTAAAAAAAAATTCCCCAAATACCCTCGATACTCTTGCCACCTTCCCCACTTCCTCCCCTCCCTCCTCCTCCTTCCTCCTCCTCCCTCCTCCTCCTTCCTCCCCTCCCTCCTCCTCCTTCTTCCTTTCTCCTCCCCCCTTCCCCCTTCTCCCTTCCTCCTCCCTCCCCCCTTTTCCCCCTCCTTCCTCCTTCCTCCTCCTCCCTCCCCCCCCGCATCCCTTTGAAGAAAAGCTAATTAAAGATCGTCAGTGAGCTGGAGAGATAGGCCTATAGACACCCCTCCTCGCTCGCTGGCTGCCCGACTGACCCCTGCCTGTTTAAGGGTCTCTGCATCCGCGCGGTTTGTCTGTCTGTCTGTCTGTCTGTCTCTTTGACTCGTCTGTCTGTCTCTTTGACTCGTCTGTCTGTCTGTCTGTTTGTCTCTTTGACTCGTCTGTCTGTCTGTCTGTTTGTCTCTTTGACTCGTCTGTCTGTCTGTCTGTCTCTTTGACTCGTCTGTCTGTCTGTCTGTCTCTTTGACTCGTCTGTCTGTCTGTCTGTCTCTTTGACTCGTCTGTCTGTTTGTCTGTCTCTTTGACTCGTCTGTCTGTCTGTCTGTCTCTTTGACTCGTCTGTCTGTTTGTCTGTCTCTTTGACTCGTCTGTCTGTCGGTGTGTCTGTTTATGTAGGTCTGTTGCTTTTGTCTTCGTGTGATTTGTCTCTTGGGATTTTTTTTTCGACTTTTGTCTATTTTATTGTAATGTGTGTGTTTGTTGCTTTACATTCTTACCTTTTATTCCAATGTGTGGTTTATATATAGATATAGATAGATATAGATATAGATATATGGATGTATATCTGTGAGTATGTGTGTGTATGTGTTATATATTTTCATCCTTTAATGTCTGTCAATCTGTGAAAACTCTTTGAACTTGACTTTTTTTTCTTTCAAAAAATCATAAATCAAAGCTTTAGTTAACTAAATTCATTGGAAAGTAGGCCTATCTACATCTAGTTCCTAATCTTTCTAATCTTAATCTAACACTAGTTCCTGTTCTCCCCTTTACCCTATTCTATCTACCATCTACTTTTAACCACTCTCCCATTCTATCCATTACCCTATTTTATCCACCATCTACTTCTATCCACTATCCAAGGCACTAAAAGGGTCAACCAGGTGTCTCGCAGGAGGGAAATCCTTCAGGAAAACCAAACATGACCTTAGGGCGACCCTTGACACAGACACATGACCTTCCTTTCCATCCAAGTGTCAAGCGCGTTATATTTTTTAAAAGTAGGAAAAAAAGGAAACTTCACCATCCCTGTTTTGGGATTTACTGGAGGAAAATTCGTAGTGTAAGCCAAAGGGATAGGTGTTGGATGTCGATAGAGGTTGATTCCGTGTGGTTCCAAAGTTAAAGTATGAGAGAAAGTGAACCTTGTCCGCAGAGGAAGTGAAATCAGCATTCTCCTCTTCTTGTCATACTGAGATCCGTTTCCTCAGTCTAGTTTCAGTCACCTTCTACGTTTTGTCTTAGCACATTTCAAGCCACAGAAAAAGAAAATTAATTCCACTGATAATATGCCCAGTTCATCCAATCAGGTGACGCTAAAGACACGAAAAACATCTCAATCTTAATGGACTTCTCAACGAAATGTGAAAGAGACGCCATGTACGCTCGTTGGTGCCTGAGTTATGCTTGCGGGAATCCAGGATGACATTCACACTCAGCTGACGACGCCCTCATTCCTCCTAAAAAAAAAAAAACAACAACAAAAAAAAGTTGAAGAATCT
>NW_027213448.1:10000-12500 GCF_042767895.1 Penaeus vannamei | reverse complement strand
AGAAGAAGAAAAAGATAAGATCCCCCCCTCCCCCACCCCCCTCAAAAAAAAAAAAAAAAATGGAAGGAGAAAAAGAAAAATAGTCACCCTTTTGAAAACTTTTTTCTTTTCCTTCCTATTACCCTTTTTACTCGCCTTCCGTTAATTAGTAGCCCTTAATGACCACATTAACAATAAAGATGGTGTGATAGACGTTCAGGAGATGAAGAAGAAGCTGATAACGAACCGTAGACAGTAACGAACGGATATGGTAGTGGGCGGTGGACGGATGTGGGCGGACTCACATCTAATTAATCTTTTATATCTTCGTAGACTTTATATATATCTTATATTTATGTTTTCATTCATATTTTTCAGAAGAGAAAAAAAAAAATGCTTTGTGGGAAGATTTGGGCTTAATTAGTATTTTTTCTGGAGCTAAGGATTCATTCATAGAATCAATCGTTGTTTCTCTTTCTCTCTCTCTCTCTCTTTCTCTTTCTCTCTCTCTCTCTCTCTCTCTCTCTCTCTCTCTCTCTCTCTCTCTCTCTCTCTCTCTCTCTCTCTCTCTCTCTCTCTCTCTCTCTCTCTCTCTCTCTCTCTCTCTCTCTCTCTCTCTCTATATATATATTATATATATGTATATATATATATATATATATATATATATATATATATATATATATATATATATATATATCGTTCCCTCTCTCTCTCTCTCTCTCTCTCTCTCTCTCTCTCTCTCTCTCTCTCTCTCTCTCTCTCTCTCTCGCTCTATCTCTTTCTTTCTCTCTTTCTCTTTCTCTTTCTCTCTTTCTCTCTCTCTCTCTCTCTCTCTCTTTCTCTCTTTCTCTCTCTCTCTCTCTCTCTCTCTCTCTCTCTCTCTCTCTCTCTCTCTCTCTCTCTCTCTCTCTCTCTCTCGCTCTTTCTCTCTTTCTCTCTCTCTCTCTCTCTCTTTCACACATACACACACACACAATTGTACAAATATCCAGACATTCAGACCACATTCTTAAATTTATTCACATACAAAAAATAACATACACTTATTTCCTTTCTTTAACCTCCGACGATGAGAAATAACAAAATCAAATAAGACAATACACCTCCTTCCACCTCAAAATAGAAAAAGAAAATGATAATAGATAGATAAAAGAAGAATAAAAAAGAAATAATAAGAAGAAAAGAAGACAATACACCTCCTGCCACCTCAAAAAAGAAAGAATGAAAATGATAATATAGAGATAAAACAAGAATAAAAAAAGAAACAATAATAAGAAAGGAAAACAGGAACATAGCTTCTTCCACGTCCAAAAAAAAAAAAAAAAAAAAAATAATAATAATAATATATAAATAAAATCAAACAAGAATAAAAAAGAAACAATAATAAGAAACGAACACAATACACCTCCTTCCACCCTCAAAAAAGATAAATAATAATAGACAGATAAAACAAGAATAAAAAAAGAAATAATAAGAAAAAAACGAAATAAGGATCGCATTGTCTTACGAGGAAGACGGAAGACGGATGGAGGGCCATGAAGGGGTGAGGGAAGTGAGACGTCGGAGGAACCTTTTGGTCTTTCCGGAACGAATTCGTCTCCGGCTGTGAAGGAGGGGGAGGGGGAGGAGGGAGGGAGGAAGAGGGAGAGGGAAAGGGGGAAGAAGAGAGGGGGGGGTGGGGGAGGGAGAGGGAGGGAAAGGGAGGAAGAGAGGGGAGGGAAAGGGGGGAAGAAGGAGGGGGAGGGGAAGAGAGAGAGGGGGAGGGGAAGAGGGGAAAGAGGGAAAGGAAGAAGAGAGGGGGATGGGAAGGGGAGAGGGGGGAGGGAGGGGGAAGGGGAAAGGGGGAAGAAGAGAGGGGGGTGGGGGAGAGGGGAAAGGAAGAGGGAGAGAGGAAGGGGAAGAGGGGAAAGGGGGAAGAGGGAGAGGGGGAGTAAGGGGGAAGGGAAGAGGAGAGAGGGAAAGGGGAAGAGGGGAGAGGGAAAGGGGGAAGAAGAAGAGAGGGGTGGGGGAAAGGGGGAGAGAGGCGGGAGAGAGAGGAAGGGGGAAGGGGAAGAAAGAGAGGGGGGTGTGAGGGGAAGAGGGGGAGGGGAAGAGGAAGAGGAGAAAAGGGAAGAAGAAGAGAGGGGAGGGAAGGGAGGAGGAGAGGGGAAGGGGGAAAGAGGGGAGGGATGGGGGAGAGGAGGAGAGGGAAGGGGGAAAGGGAAGAAGAGGGGGTGGGGCGAGGGAAAATTGGGGGAGAAGGAGGGAGTAAAAGGGGGCGAGGGGAAAAGTGGGGAGAAGGGGGAGGGGGAAGAGAGGGGGAGAGGGGGAGGCAAGGGGGGGTGATGTGTGTCTGTGCGTGTGCGTGTCTTTGCTTGTGGAGGATGAGGGTTGTACAGTGAGGGTTGTGTGTGTCTACTGTATCTGTTTTTGCGTAAACCTGCATTTTTTTTTTTTTTTTTTTTTATCTTGTTTGCCTGTATGTTCTTATTTTTTGGTCCGTACATCTAAGCGTAACTTGAGTGTATTTGTATATGTC
>NW_027213448.1:0-5000 GCF_042767895.1 Penaeus vannamei | reverse complement strand
TCTCCAGTTTCACCTCCTCTTCCTTCGTCTCTCCCATTTTCTTTCTCCACCTCCTTTCTTCCTTTCCTCTCACCTTTTATCTTCCTCTTCATTCCCACTTTTCTTCTGACTCCTTCTTATTCTTTTATTCTTCCCTTTGCTCTTATTTCATTACATCCTCCCCCTCCTCTTCCCTTCTTTATCATAGCCCTTCCCCTTTCTCCGTTCCTCTCTGTCCCTTCTTCTCCCTTCACCTTCTTACTCCAGCTCCCTCCCTCCCCCTTCCCCATTTACCTTCCTCCTTCCCCTCCCCTCTTCTGCCCCCCTCTCGCTCCTCTTTCCCTCCTTCACCCTATCTCCCTTCCTTCTCCCCCTCCCTCCTTCACCCCTTTCCCCTTCCCTCCCTCCCACTTCCCTTCCCTCCTTCTCCCCCTCCCTCCTTCACCCCCTTCCCTCCTTCCTTCCTTCTCCCTCTCCCTCCTTCACCCCCTCCCCCTCCCTCCTTCCCCCTTTCTTCCCTCCCCACCCCTCCCTCCTTCCCCTTCCTTCCCTCCCTCCCCTCCCTCTTTTCCCTTCCCTCCCTCCTCTCCCTCCTTCCCTCCCCCTCCCCCCTCCCCACTCCCCGCCCCCACTCCCTCGCTAACCACGGCGTCGTCACGAGCGCCCCCCACCGCGCCCCGTGAGCCGCGCCTCCCACACAAGGGGGCAATTAAAACGCCATTAGTGCTCCTAATAGCCACCTGGATGTGTTTCTTCGCACCTGAGGAGCGTCTCGCGTCTCGCAGAACTCCTCACTCCTCCTTCAAGCCCCGAAGACATTTTTGGGTGTTTTCTTTTTTTTTATCTTCCATTACTTATCTTTTTATCTTTTTTTCTATTTTTTTCCATTTGTGTATGCTTGTTTCCTTTATGATGTCAATATTTTCATATATTTTGGGAAAAGAGGATAAGAAAGGTAATACTGAGATAGAATATAGAAAATAAAAGGCAGTGGTAACGAATAGAGTGAGTGACAACGACAATTAACGATAACAAAAAAGCAAAAAAAACAAAAGCAACGATTTTAACAAAGAATTACAATGCTCCGAGAAAACTGAAAACCTTCACAGCTGATCACCTTCGAAACACCGATTAATCGACTCTAGAGAAAAGGCCATTCAACGCTGAGCCCTTCTCTCCTCCTTCCTTTCTCCTTTCAATCGTCACCCCCCTTTTATCGCCTCCCCTTTTCCCCTTCCCTTTCTCCCTTCATCCCCTTTCCTTCTCTCTCTATCTCTCTCTCTCTCTCTCTCTCTCTCTCTCTCTCTCTCTCTCTCTCTCTCTCTCTCTCTCTCTCTCTCTCTCTCTCTCTCTCTCTCTCGCTCTCTCTCTCTCTCTCTCTCTTTGTTTGTGTGTTTTGTTTTCATTTTTTGTCATTGTCTTTCCTTCGGTTTTCTTCTCATTCTAGCTGTTTCGTCTTTTCTTCTCTACTCTCTATTCCTTCTCATTTTCTCGCTTTCCTTCTTTTTTTCCCTCTTATTCGATTCTTTCCTCATCTCTTGCCTCTCTTATTTTCCCTTGTCTCTTTCTTTTTCACTCATATCTGTCTTATTAATTTTCTCTTTACTCTTCACCTCTCTTTTAGCCCTCACCCCGCTCCCTCTCTTTCTTAATTTTCATGTTCCGTCCTCTCCCCGTCTCCTTCTTATTCTATTCTATTCTCTCTCCTCCCATTTCTATCAGAGTCTCCTCTCCCCTCCCTGTCCCCCTCCCCTCCTCTCTCCTCCACCGCCCCCCTCCTCCCCTCTCCTCTTCCTCCCTTCACTTCCATCCTCCTCTTGCCTTCCTCTTCTCCCACCCCTCGCCTCTTCCCTCCACTTCCCTCCACCTTCTGTTTTTTTCTCCGACCTCCCCTACCCCTCTCCTCGTCCTCCTTCCACTTCCCTCCTCCTCTTCCCTCCAACCTCCCCAACCCCTATCCCCTTCCTTCCTCCACTTCCCTCTCTTCTCTACTTCTCCTCTTCCCTCCTCCCTTCCCCCTCCTCCTCCTCTCCTCCTCCTCCCTCCTCCTCCTCCTCCCCCTCCTCCATCTCCTCCCCCCTCCTCCTCCTCCCCCCCTTCCTCCCCACTCCCCCTTTCCAATCTTCTCTCCAAAACTTCTCAGATTTAAGTGCCTGCTATTAATTCGCCACACTGCCTTCGCTCACATGGGAAGGGGGAATTAAACTGTCTTCTTATGCAGTCATTATCGCCTGCTTTGGGTCGTGGGATGTGGCGGATGCAGGGAAGGAGGGGGGGATGGGAGGGAAGGAGGGAGGAAGTGGTGAGATGCAGGGAAGGAGGGGAGATGGGACGGAAAGGGGGAGGGTGGTGGATGCAGGGAAGGAGGGGAGGGAGGGAGGGAAGGAGGGGGAGGGTGGTGGATGCGGGAAGGAGGGGTGGGTGGGAGGAAGGAGGGGGAGGGTGGTGGATGCAGGGAAGGAGGGGAGGGTATGGGTGCTGGGAGGGAGAGAAGAAAAGGGCGAGGGGGGAAGGGGTGCTGGGAGGGAGAGATGAAGGGCGGGGGTGGGTGGGGGGTGCTGGGAGGGAGAATGGAGGGAGGAAGGGAGGAAGGGGGTGCTGGGAGGGAGAATGGGAGGGAGGGAGGAAGGAGGGGGTTGCTGGGAGGGAGAATGGGAGGGAGAGAGGAAGGAGGGGAGGGATTCTGGGAGGGAGAATGGGAGGAGAGAGAGGAAGGAGGGGGAGGGTGGGGGTGCTGGGAGGGAGAGAGAGAGGAAGGGCGGGGGTGGGTGGGGGTGCTGGGAGGAGAGAGGAAGGAAGGAAGGGGGTGCTGGGAGGGAGAGTGGAAGGTGGGGGGGGAGTGGGCAGCTGGGAGGGAAGGAGAGGGGTTGGAGGAGATGAAAGGAGAAGAAAAAGAAAAGTAAGAAGAAGAGAGAGAGAGAATTTAAGCACACACAAGCTCTATGAGATATTAATGATGATGATAATAAGATAGATGTGATAATAGTAATGATAATGATAAAAATATTAATAAGCTTAAAGTTAATCATGATGATGTTAAGAATGGTGAGCTGGTGAGAATAAAAATAACAATAGAAATGGTCTCTATAAAACAATGAAAATAATGTTCAAGATAACGAAAAGAATGAAAACGTCAGTAAAAGGGTTGATTAGAGCAATGAACGATGATAATATATTTCTCTCTGTCTCTCTACATGTCTATCTATATATCATCAAGAAGCATAGCGCTTCTACACCTCCTCCCCTCTTTTCGCTGTGCAGTGCAGTGGTAACGCGCTTGTCAAGCAATCTTGCGGACCTGCGTTCGATCCTGCGCGCTGCCAGTGGATGGTCATCCAAGCCGTTCTTTGCACACCGGGGGAGATTTTGAAGCAAACTAGAACATACAGTATGTCACAGCAAAGAATATTCACTGTAACAAATGGAACTGAAACTAAATCATCGTCTTATTAATCTAATCTCTTCCTTTCTTACTTTATCCTCTCCCTCTCTTCCCCTCTTCCCTTTTCCCCTTACCCGCTTTCCTTTCCCCCTCGTATCTCCTTCCTTCCCTCCCCTCTCTCCCCTCCTTGCACTTTTCTCTTCTCCCCCTCTCCCTTCCTTTCCTTCCCTCCACCTCTCCCCTCCCTCCCGTCCTTCCACCTTTCCCTACTCTCCTTTCCTTCCATCCCCTCCATCCTTCACCTCCCTCTTTCCCTTCCCCTTCTGCCCCTCTCCCCTTCGCATCCTTCCCTCCCTCTCCCCCTTCCCCTTCTCCCCCTCTCCCTTCCTTCCATCCCCTCCATCCTTCACCTCCCTTTCCCCTTCCCTCCCCCTCTCCCCTTCCATCCTTCACCTCCCTCTCCCCCTTTCCCCTCCTTCGCCTCCCTCCCTCCCTACCCCCTCCAAGCTCTTCCCCTTCCTTCCTTACCCTCCATCCTTCACCTCCCTAACCCCCTTCCCCCTCTCCCCTCCTTCCCTTCCCTCTTTCCCTCCCTTCCACCCCCTTCCCCTTCCCCCTCTCCCCTTCCTTCTACCCCCTTCATCCTTCACCTATCCCTCTCCCCCTCTCCCTCCCTCCTTCGCCTCTCTCCCCTACCTATCCTCCATCCCCCCTCTCCCCTCCAACCTTCGCCTCCCTCCCTACCTATCCCCTCCAACCTCCCCTACCCCCTCCTCCCTTCCTTCCATCCCCTCCAACCTTCCCTCCCAACCCCCCTGCCCCTTCTCCCCCTCTCCCCTCCCCTCCCCCCGCCCCCCACCTGCCAATCAGCCCTCGGAGGCCCTTCGGAGGGACAGCCGAAGGACCGACGGGGACAAGACCGATCTGTCGCGCTTGATTCTCCTTCCCTGATTGCTTCATTACAGGTAATTGAATCTTGGAATTACAGAGGAAGGATGAGAGGAAGAGGAGGAGGAGGAGGAGGAGGAGGGAGGGGGTAGAGGAGGAAGAGGAGGAAGAGGGGGTAGAGGAGGAAGAGGAGAGAGAGGAGAGAGAGGAAAGAGAGGAGAGAGAGGAGAGAGAGGAGAGAGAGAGAGAGAGAGAGAGAGAGAGAGAGAGAGAGAGAGAGAGAGAGAGAGAGAGAGAGAGAGAGAGAGAGAGAGAGAGAGAGAGAGAGAGAGAGAGGGAGAGAGAGAAAGAGAGAAGAATGAGAGAGAGAGAAAGAAAGAAGGAGAAAAAGAGAGAAAATGAATAAAACCATCCATAGATAAAGATTTATCCATAGATAAATCCACAGACAGAGAAACAGACAAACACCCAGCTAAATAAACAGATAAATAGACAGACAAAAATACACATATAGACAAACAGATAAACGAATGAATAGAGAGAGAAGAGGAGCGAGAGAGCGGAGCCGAGAGAGAAGAAGAGCGAGAGAGCGGAGCCGAGAGAGAAGAGGAGCGAGAGAGCGGAGCCGAGAGAGAAGAGGAGCGAGAGAGCGGAGCCGAGAGAGAAGAGGAGCGAGAGAGCGGAGCCGAGAGAGAAGAAGAGCGAGAGAGCGGAGCCGAGAGAGAAGAGGAGCGAGAGAGCGGAGCCGAGA
>NW_027213445.1:0-2500 GCF_042767895.1 Penaeus vannamei | reverse complement strand
GCAGCAGCATTATTATCATTCTTTGTGTTTTTATTATCATTATTTTCTTTACTATTATTATTATTATCATTATCATTATTATTATTGTTGTTACGGTTAATGTTACCATTATCACCATCACAATCATTATCATTGCAATTAACATTACTAATATCGTTTTATTATTGTTATTCTTTATACTATTCATTTCTATTGATATCTTAATTTTTTTTATCATTATCATTATTATTGTTCCGGCCATTTCCCCTTACATGTCAGACTCAAGCTAAATGTTTTACCACGATTAATAGATGGCATTGCCACGGCTATAAATACGGTAAATTGGAATTTTGATAACAAATGCATAACAACGCATTTTATGAACTTTTAACTTTTAATCTGGAGAAGGATATGACTATATGTGAACTTTTACATTGTAAATAACATGTGTAACGAAAGTAATTATATTCATGGTATCGATAGTAATTTTAATAAATGTATTGCCTTCATACGTAGCTGTGCCATGCAGATATCTGGTGTAACCAGATCTAAATGACTGGTAGTACCTGGATGGTCAACGCACGTCAAGGAATTGCATGGTGAATCTAGAAGGGCATTTCTCACGTGAAGATTCCACAACTCGCCACGTTCAGGTCCTCTGACTGACGCGATGAGGCGTACCCTGCGGGGCTGAATGGCTGAGGAGGACGCCATGAGGGCCGAGGCGCTGTCTGCCAAGACGAGGTCGTTCTGGCGCGAGGTGTATTCTTCGAGTCCCCAGAGGCATGAGATTGCCCGACGGGTTGATGTCACCGCAGGGGAGAGGAGAGTAGCTGAACTCTGGAGGGGAAAGTGTAATGAGGTTCTAAATTCTATTGATGATAGATACAAACACGAGTTCAAACCAATGTGCTCTGGAAGACTTTGATGCCGTTAATGTAGAGGAGGTCCGTAATGTTGCTGTAATCTGCCATCAAAGAAGTCGGCAGGACTGGATAAGATCCCAAATTAATTTTATAAATATGCTTTTTGTAGAGCTCTGGCGTAGCTAACGCTATTTGTAACTCGTTTCTAACACACGGTCCCCTGTTTAAAAGCAAATTGAAAGATGCTTCGTGTAGTGGCGATTACAGTCTTATTGCCATTGCAATATATATTTTCTATTTAAATAAAATCATGGACTTTTTACATACATAGTGTGGGTATAGACGGGGCATTCCATACAGTTAGGCATATATGCAATCAAAGAAGTAATCAATTACTCTCGTAATCTGAATACGCCGAATTTTATATGTTTTATAGGCATAAAGAGCGCCTTCGATCACCTGAGTTCCTGGAGACTATTTGTTAAGCTTCTTGATCGAGACATGCCAGCCTACCTTATGGTATTACGGCAATATTGGTATAGCAACTAGCTCCTATATGTGAAATGGGGCGGACGAAAAAGGATGATGGATCAAGATTTCCCATCTATATGTGGATTCTTATGTTGTGGTTCTAAGAAAAAAAAATATTGATTTAAAATAATATTGCTGTTTCACTGTATTAGCATCATAACTCATGATGAACAGAACAGAGAGATTCACAAGAGAGGAAAAGAAGACACAAGACACGCTCCAAAAGTTTTTATAGAAAGCATGAAATTCATTTTTACCTCAGATTAGACTGAAAATAAAATATGAAATATAAGTTCACTTCAGGATATGAAGAACACTTGACAAATTCACACCAAAGGTTCAAATTGAACGAGGATATAACGTAATTTCACTTCAAGAAGTGAAGAACACGATAAAATCCCACCAGCAGTTCAAATCTATGTCCAGAAAAAAGCTGAATTCTACACACAGGCCCTACTTCCGCCGATAGTTTCATTCCCGACAACCCAGGGGCCGGATGGCGACAGCACCCTGCAACGCCTTTACGCTGTGCCAAAGGTGCGACCCTCATTCCTAGGAATCGTACTCGAGTTGACGAATTTGGTCGTTTTTGAATTTCATGAATTGGTTTATAACTGTTTTACTGATGTAACATTATGGAAAAACTACAAGTTAATCATTAACATTTTAAGATTACAAATCAAACGACGGAAAATTACCGAAATCAGTTTAAAATGCGAGGGCCATCAGCGCTTCCACTCTTACGTTTTCCTTCGTTTATCGACGCCGGTCTCGAAGGTTACACTTTTTAATATTTTGAAAAGGCCGCTATTTATTAATTGACATTGATTGCATTTCAAAGGATATATAAGTTTACGTCTGTATATTCAATTATATGCACATAAGTAAAAAAAATAAAATCTGTATAACCTAATCTAAATTTTCGTAATATCCTTTTAAACATTCGAACACATTCTGTAAACAAAATATGAGATACTTCCCCGTATCCTATTCGCCATGGAACACTTTTGGAGGCTTGAAAATGCCCAAGGCTAAAGCATGAAGTATTTAAGAAAAACAATAACTATTTTTGACTGCATATGATATACCGAAATGTTTTAATGAAAAGCGCAGGCATACGAAAG
>NW_027213442.1:82500-87500 GCF_042767895.1 Penaeus vannamei | reverse complement strand
ATATATATATATATTTATATATATATACATATAGATAGATAGATAGATAGATAGATAGATAGATAGATAGATAGAGATAGAGATAGATAGATAGATAATAGATGGATAGATAGATGGATAGAAAGATATAGATATACACACACAAACACACACACCCACACCCACACAGACGCACACACAAATAAATATAGCCATGCCTATGAGAGTATGAATGTAGGGAGAGAGTAGAATATACAATGAGTGAATGTAATGACAATACAAAAGGTAAGTGAAGAGGAGACACGACAAATCTATGAAAGAAAAGATACAAGAACCAAGTAATTAAACAGGTACCCCGTTGACCTGTATACGGCGTAGATAGACAGAGGGATAGACAGACAGACAAAAAGACTGACAGAGGGAATGTGTCTTTCGGAGGCTGTGATAGCGAGGATTTGCGATAAGGAAGATAAAAGATTAACAAAAATAATGAAGAGAATAGCGATAATGTTTGATAGTAATGACGGTGGCGATATAATATTCTTTAAAGATAAATAAATAAAGATAAAAAAGAGGTAAGAATAGATGATGATAATGATGCAATTGATGATAATGATTATCCCATTATCACAACCATCGTGACCATGATGATAACAGGAGGAATATCGATAACAACCAAAATGTTATGCAATGAGAAAAAATAATGATAGTGACAATAAAGATAATCACAGTAAATACTAAAACTAAGAAAAAGATAATGATAGTGACAATAAAGATAATCACAATAAAGACTAAAACTAAGAAAAAGATAATGATAGTGACAATAAAGATAATCACAATAAAGACTAAAACTAAGAAAAAGATAATGATAGTGACAATAAAGATAATCACAATAAAAACTAAAACGGTTTTTGTTTTCGAATGCGATTTTGCATTATATTATCATGATGTAATTACCTGAGCTAATTACCTGCAGATTAGCTCTGACTGAAGCCAACAATCCCCTTTTGATAATTACCTGGCAGCAGCTGATAGGTAAACACATTAATATCAGTAATTGTGTAAGAGTTCCATTGTGTGGTTGTAAATCAGGGATATTTGGGTTTATTTAAAATAAATTAGGTGTGGTTGTGGCGACGGGTGGGGGAGGGTGGGGGTCGGGGTGGGGGTGATGTGGGTCTCGACTGATTGTTTGACGAAGGGGGAGGGAGAGGGGGAAGGGGGAGGGGGTAAATATATGTATATGTGAGGGGAGGAGAGGGAGGGGGGGGGGAGGTATTCAAATGCAAAATTCAAAATTCATTATTCCATTAATGATTTTTGCGGTGGCGTCGGAGCTTGATGTGGTGTAGGGATGGTTGTATGTTGTGTGTGTAGGGGGGGAGGGGGGTAGAAGGTTGTGCATGTTGTGAGTTATGTTGCGTGGGGGGGGGGGGGTAATTGAAATTCAACTTCAAAATATTTTATTCAATTGGTTGCATAATACCAGGTAATAAGTCTTATATGTCCTGTGTATAGTACAGCGATGATATGATATTTCCATTATAACAGTTTTGTCTTGTGGAAGTGTACATTGTCTGTGTGTGTCTGTGTGTGTGTGTGTGTTCGTGGGTGTATATATGCGTGTATGTGCGTGCATATGTGTGTGTGTATGTGTGTGTGTTGCTAAGTATCCAAGGTACATATAAGATACACATATCAAAGTATCTTGTACATACCTGTATAATATATGAACAACTGGAGTTTGTGAGTAAAAACTGTTTCTTCTACTTTTGCTGCGGCTACATGTATGCATATATCTATTCTCCAAACAAATGCACATAACATTGCATTCATATACCCTCCCTATGGCATACAGACAAGCATAATCCATACATGTAAACAAAATTCATATGTAGACTCCTCTCAATCTAATTTTTACCATTCAGTGTTGCCATATATTAACCACCACGAATATTGTATCCGAAACACATGGTCAGAGAGGTAGAGAAAAAAAATAGATAGATAAATAAATAACGAAACACGTGGTCAGAAAAGTAAAAAAAAAAAAAAAAAAAAATAATGATAAAAATAAAAAGATAAAAAAAAGTTTATGAATCGTCGTCTACACTGAATACTAATCTATAAATACTGTAGACGACCTTATGACTTCTCTGTCAGCACAGTCAGACGAAAACATCCAAAAAAAAGAAAAGAAAAAAAAAAACATATATTCCGGTTTTCGAAGCCCACGCCAGCGCAAGTCGGCAAGTGTTTCGGATACAGGAATCGAAACCGTGCATACATTTGCATTGTCGTACAGACAGATTTCCGTGTACGTGTGTGCAAACATCCGAATATCCACAGATGCAAGCACATACAGCATAAATATGCAAATACACACACACACGCACATACACACATACACACACAGACGCAAATACACACACACACACGCGCGCACACTCTCACTCTCTCTCTCTCTCTCTCTCTCTCTCTCTCTCTCTCTCTCTCTCTCTCTCTCTCTCTCTCTCTCTCTCTCTCTGTCCCTCTCTCTCTCTCTCTCTCTCTCTCTCTCTCTCTCTCTCTCTCTCTCTCTCTCTCTCTCTCTCTCTCTCTCTCTCTCTCTCTCTCTCTCTGTCTCTCTCTCTCTCTCTCTCTCTCTCTCTCTCTCTCTCTCTCTCTCTCTCTCTCTCTCTCTCACACACACACACACACACACACACACACTCACACTGTCTCTCTCTCTCTCTCTCACACACACACACTCAACCCCCTCCCTCCCCAGCACCCTCACACAAACCCAAAACCCACACACAACAATTCGAAGAGCCAACCCACACCAAGCCACACAAGACCCTCGCAGCAGGAAGCCACAGAAACCCCCCTCCCCCCCCTTCCTCACAGACATGCAAATGACGGGCGTGATGTCAGCGGTATAATAATAGCTTTGATGGTGATTAAGCTGTGACGACACGACGCTGAGTTATAACGTACGGGTTGCCGTTGTCTCCGGGTGTGATGCAGCGGCGGAGAGAATGTTAATGAATGTGCCGAGATTGAAATGAGGGGCGGGGGGAGGGGGTGAGGAGGGGCGGGGGGAGGGTGGGGGTGAGGAGGGCCGTGGGAAGGGGAGGAGGGGGAAGTGTGTGTGTGGGGGGGGGGGAGGGAGGGTAAGTGTGTGGTGTGTGTGTGTGGGAAGGGGGGGGAGGGTGTGTGGGGTGGGGGGTGGGGGGTGAAATAGGTGTGATTGCCTGTGCGGTTTTGTTTAAAGTGACGGGTGAGTTGGGGGTCAAGTGTGAGGAGGTGTCTGTGCGTGTGTGTGTGCGTGTGTGTGCGTATATACAAGTCTGTGTTTATCTGGGGCTTGTTGTTTGTGTCTGTGCATCTGTTTGTTTCTGTCTGTGTACGTGTCTGTGCTTCTCTCTGTATTAACACGTGTCTGTGCAACTGTCTGCAGACTGTCCAACTGCGTCTATCAAGTGTCTACGTATCTGTCTTCGATCGTGCATCTTTCTGTGTCTGTATGTATACGCATCTGAGCCTCTGTCTGTTCCCTCCTTTACCCCCCCCCCCCCCGCGTCACCCCCGGGAAAGAACCCCGCAAGGCACTCACATAGATTCCCAGAAGTCTTTCTCTCCCTCGAGCCCAATTAATCCCGGGATTCGCGGGGTTAATGAGACAAGACGGGCTGGTGCCACTTGCCCTCCGCGAATCCCACCCCGCCTTCAGCCCCACTCGTTTTCCTCGCTCGCTTCCTCTCTTTCTCTTCCTCTCCTCCTGTTCCTGTCTTTCTGTTCCTCTTCTCCTGTTCCTCTCCTGTTCCTCTCCTCCTGTTCCTGTCTTTCTGTTCCTCTTCTCCTGTTCCTCTCCTGTTCCTCTCCTTCTGTTCCTGTCATTCTGTTCCTCTCCTTCTGTTCCTCTCCTTCTGTTCCTCTCCTCCTGTTCCTCTCCTGTTCCTCTATTTCTGCTCCTCTCCTCCTGTTCCTCTCCTTCTGTTCCTCTCCTCCTGTTCCTCTCCTGTTCCTCTATTTCTGTTCCTCTCCTCCTGTTCCTCTCTTTCTGTTACTCTATTTATGCTCCTCTCCTCCTGTTCCTCTCCTCCTGCTGCTCTCATGTTCCTCTCCTTCTGTTCCTCTCCTTCGCTCGCTAGTTCCGTCCTTTATCGCCTTCTCTGTGTTTTCTGATCTTTCGGTGACGTTTGGCTTGTGCAAGTTTTCTCAATGTTGAAGAAGTGAGGAAATAGAATAACGAAGCGACAAAAGGAAATTTACACACAATAAAATAGACGTGAATATGGAGACAGATGAAAATACGTGATGTTGGTGGATACAGTTTCATATTTGTATATGTATAGGTAGTGAATTAATGAATACGAATAAAAGTAGATATATTTATGGATAAAAACATAAAATTTTAGTTTGATAGACAATTCATTAATCAGATGAAGGACGCTGTGTATAGATATTCAGCTGTTCTTTGAAGAAGCAGATGGATAAATAAAGACGATAAGTAAGGGAATGATAAGCTAAAATAAAGTTTAAAAATTAGACAGATGCTTGGATAAAGGGAAACTTGAACAGATGGGATAGATGACAGACAAACAGACGGTTTAATAGACAGGCACGATGACCGATGATAGACACGATAGACATAGCCAGACAGACAGGTGGATTTGTAAGGAATATATGTCAGATCGACAGGTAAATTTGGAAAGTATGCACGACATATAAATACGTAAGACATATCTATAAGATAGATAGATGTTCAAGATGCATCAGATAGACAAAGCTATGTATGTAAAGTATACATGAGACATATAGTAAAGACATATACATATGTGTGGTCTATATATATAAGAGACATACATGTACGATATAAAAGACAGCCAGACAGATACATGTGAAAGATAAACAAGAGATAGATCTATATGATATATATAAAAAACACACACACACACACAGATAGATAAACATGAAATATACCTAAGACAAATAGATCTATATCATACAAATAGACAGTCAGACAAATGAAACTGAAA
>NW_027213442.1:72500-75000 GCF_042767895.1 Penaeus vannamei | reverse complement strand
AATAAGTCACGTCGCTGATGGAAGCTCATCCTATTCCAATTATCAAGGTGCGTCCCTTCATTCCGAAATTGCTTGCTCTCTCTGGCCACGATGGAGGGGCGTGTTGCAGCAGAGGCGTTGTGTTGCAGGGGCGTAGTGTTTTCGAGGTGAGGAGGGTTTTGGGTGGGAGGATGGAGTGGGACTTGGCGGTGGAGTGGGACGTGGCGGTGGAGTGGGACTTGGCGGTGGAGTGGGACTTGGCGGTGGAGTGGGACGTGGCGGTGGAGTGGGACTTGGTGGTGGAGTGGGGACTTGGCCGTGGAGTGGGACTTGGGACTGGGCGGTGGAGTGGGACTTGGGACTTGGCGGTGGAGTGGGACTTGGGACTTGGCGGTGGAGTGGAACTTGGGACTTGGCGGTGGAGTGGGACTTGGGACTTGGCGGTGGAGTGGGACGTGGCGGTGGAGTGGGACTCTCTCTCTCACCTACCCTTACTCATCCGAAATCTCAGCCTAAAAAAAAAACGAAAAAAACTCCAAATTGGAAATCACATCAACAATTTTTTTTCCCGACGACCGAAATAAGTCACGTCGCTGATGGAAGCTCATCCTATTCCAATTATCAAGGTGCGTCCCTTCATTCCGAAATTGCTTGCTCTCTCTGGCCACGATGGAGGGGCGTGTTGCAGCAGAGGCGTTGTGTTGCAGGGGCGTAGTGTTTTCGAGGTGAGGAGGGTTTTGGGTGGGAGGATGGAGTGGGACTTGGCGGTGGAGTGGGACTTGGCGGTGGAGTGGGACTTGGCGGTGGAGTGGGACTTGGCGGTGGAGTGGGACGTGGCGGTGGAGTGGGACTTGTCGGTGGAGTGGGACTTGGCGGTGGAGTGGGACTTGGCGGTGGAGTGGGACGTGGCGGTGGAATGGGACTTGGCGGTGGAGTGGGACTTGGGACTTGGCGGTGGAGTGGGACTGGGCGGTGGAGTGGGACATGGCGGTGGAGTGGGACGTGGCGGTGGAGTGGGACTTGGAGGTGGAGTAGGACTTGGCGGTGGAGTGGGACTTGGCGGTGGAGTGGGACTTGGAGGTGGAGTAGGACTTGGCGGTGGAATGGGACTTGGCGGTGGAGTGGGACTTGGCGGTGGAGTGGGACTTGGCGGTGGAGTGGGACGTGGCGGTGGAATGGGACTTGGCGGTGGAGTGGGACTTGGGACTTGGCGGTGGAGTGGGACTGGGCGGTGGAGTGGGACATGGCGGTGGAGTGGGACGTGGCGGTGGAGTGGGACTTGGAGGTGGAGTAGGACTTGGCGGTGGAGTGGGACTTGGCGGTGGAGTGGGACTTGGAGGTGGAGTAGGACTTGGCGGTGGAATGGGACTTGGCGGTGGAGTGGGACTTGGCGGTGGAGTGGGACTTGGCGGTGGAGTGGGGACTTGGCCGTGGAGTGGGACTTGGGACTTGGCGGTGGAGTGGGACGTGGCGGTGGAGTGGGACTTGGAGGTGGAGTGGGACTTGGCGGTGGAGTGGGACTTGGCGGTGGAGTGGGACTTGGCGGTGGAGTGGGGACTTGGCGGTGGAGTGGGACTTGGGACTTGGCGGTGGAGTGGGACTTGGCGGTGGAGTGGGACTTGGCGGTGGAGTGGGACTTGGCGGTGGAGTGGGATTTGGCGGTGGAGTGGGACTTGGCGGTGGAGTGGGACTTGGCGGTGGAGTGGGACTTGACGGTGGAGCGGGACTTGGCGGTGGAGTGGGACTTGGCGGTTGAGTGGGACTTGGCGGTGGAGTGGGACTTGGCGGTGGAGTGGGACTTGGCGGGAGTATTAAAAGGTACAGAATCGATTACGATTATAAAAACCAGTACATAGGCATACTTATACCTACACCCACATGCACCCATCCATTAACAGAGAGAAAAGAGAGAGAGAGAGAGAGAAGGGGGGAGGGAGGGAGAGAGGGGGGGAGGGGTAGGGAGAAGTAGAGAGAGAGGATTAACTTTTAGCTTTATCATTTCGTGAAATTATTAATCATTTCATACCGCTACGCAAAAGAATTTCACTGTTTACTGGCTGTAATAGTTTATAGAAGTGTGGCTTTGAATTCATTACTTTGCATTATAATACGGAACAAAACCAGTTTATTATGAACCAACAGCATCAGCCACTCTTGCGCTAAACGGAATTATTTTTGTTGCGGTTCGCCCTAGACTGTCTCACGTTTGGAAGAGATAGAATACGCATAAACAAAACACACATAAACACGCACACACATACATACATACACACACACACGCATGCACACATCCTCCCACACGCTTACATATATCCCCCCATTTACAGACAAACATTTCCCCTCCTCCCACACAAACACATCCCCCTCCCCACACACACACACATACACACGCCCATGCACACACACACACACACACACACACTTCACCACACACACTTACATATATATGTATACCCCCACCTACACTCACACATCCCCCCCCAAACACACATAACCACCCACCCACACACACACACTTCAC
>NW_027213442.1:40000-55000 GCF_042767895.1 Penaeus vannamei | reverse complement strand
AGGTAAGGCAAGCGGGGAGGAGCGTTGGGGAATGAGGTGGAATTTGATAAAGAGTGCGGTGGATAATGCGTTTGATGAAAATGGGAAGAAGAATGATAGGAATAACGGCATAGGAAGATATGATTGGTATAGGATATTAATCGCATACTTTTGGAAATGTCTGTTGCGAAAGGTATGTCAAGAAAGAGGACTAGTTCTTTATCGACCATTTCATGTCAAAATTACATTTCTTCTCTCTCTCTCTCTTTCTCTCTCTCTCTCTCTCTCTCTCTCTCTCTCTCTCTCTCTCTCTCTCTCTCTCTCTCTCTCTCTCTCTCTCTCTCTCTCTCTCCCTCTCTCTCTCTCTCTCTCATCTTTCCCTTCCTGCCGCTGTCCCTTCCTCTCTCTCTCCCCCTTTCTTCTTTTCTCCCTCCCTCCTTCCTACCTCCTATCTCTACCTCTCCCATCCTCTTTCCCCTTCCTTCGCCCCCTACCTCCTTCCTTCTCCTATCCTCTCTCTCCTCCCTCCCTTCTTCGCTCCCCCCCCCCCCATCTCTCCTTCCTTCCTTCCCTCCTCCTATCACTCCCTCCCCCTCTCTCTCCCCCTCTTCGCCACACCCTATAACACGGCAATGCAATACCCGCCACACCAACACATGTTTTGCTCCAGTTAACGATTTTATTCGGATTTAATACCGTTTCATTCACCTTCCAGCCAGAGATGATCAGAAATTTAATCGTGTTTCGTAGACGGAACTTTACGGTTTCGAGATTGATTGATTGATTGATTGAGAGGGGGGGGGGGAAACATGTCAACAAATAGGATGTTTCCAAAAAATTGCCTGGAAATTGAAAGTCGAAAAGTTGTGGTGATGTGATCATAACAATAACAGGGATGACGATAATGATGGTGATTATTGTTATTGTTATTATTGTTATCATTCAAATTGTTGTTGTTTTTATCATCTTTGTTATTACTGTTATCATCATTATTATTGTCAGATTCATCATCATCATTATCATTTTCATTGTCATCAATATCATCATAGTCAATTATCAATATTCATTATTATCATTATCATTACCATTATTGTTATCATTATTACTATCATTATTGTTATCATTATTATCATTACCATCCTTATCATCATCATTATCATCATTATCATTATCATCGTTCTGGCGCAAATAACGCTAATAATGATAATAAACCTGACAAGAAAAAAGAAGAAAAGACATAGGAAAAAAGGGGAAAAATACAATGAAAAATATTATTACTATTATTATTATTATCATCATTATCCCTGCAAGGTATCGTGGATGCTGAATTAGTTAGTTTTTTTTTTCTGCCGAGATCGAGCATCCATTTCCCTTTGATCTCGAGGTATAGATATCTCGCCTTTTTTATCCGTTTTTACTCTTTTTTTGTCTCTTCATCTATCAATCTTTGTTGTCTATTATTTTCATTTATTTGTTTCTTTAGTCATTCATTTTCATCTGTCACACGCGTCTTTGGTATTTTCCTACAATTGTATCTATTTTCATTTTTGTTTTTCTTCGTTTGTTTTACTTCTGTGATCTTTTGGAATTTGTTTCCAACTTATTGTATAAAAGATTGAAAGCGTCTTATAGATCTCTTTTTCTGATATATTAAAGTTATGATTTCACTATTTTTAATAAAAGGAGTAGTGTCGTAAGGGAGTTACCTGAAAAGTGGGTTGTGCACCTTAGATTTTTGTACTACCTTCCAATACTCACACACACTATCACTTTCTCTCTCTATCTATCTATCTATCTATCTCTTTCTCGCTCTCTCTCTCTCTCTTTCTCTCTCACTTTCTCTCTCTCTCTCTCTCTCTCTCTCTCTCTCTCTCTCTCTCTCTCTCTCTCTCTCTCTCTCTCTCTCTCTCTCTCTCTCTCTCTCTCTCTCTCTTTCTCTTTCTCTTTCTCTCTCTCCCTCTCTCTCTCTCTCTCTCTTTCTTTTTATTTTTCTCTTTCTTTCTTTTTATTTTTCTCTTTCTTTCTTTTTCTCTCTCTCTCTCTCTCTCTCTCTCTCTCTCTCTCTCTCTCTCTCTCTCTCTCTCTCTCTCTCTCTCTCTCTCTCTCTCTCTCTCTCTCTCTCTTTCTCTATCTATCTATCTATCTATCTATCTATCTATCTATCTATCTATCTATCTATCTATCTATCTATCTATCTCTATCTCTCTCTCTCTCTCTCCCTCTCTCTCTCTATCCGTCTCTTTCTCGCTCTCGCTCTAGCTCTCTCTCTCTCTCTCTCTCTCTCTCTCTCTCTCTCTCTCTCTCTCGCTCTATCTCTCTTTCTCTCGCTCGCTCGCTCTCTCTTTCTTTCTCCTTCACTTGCTTTCTCTCTCTCTCTCTCTTTCACTTTCTCTCTCTCTCTCTCTCGCTCACTCGCTCTGCTCTTTCTCTCTCTCTCGCTCACTCGCTCGCTTTCTCTCTCTTTCTCTTTCTCTTTCTCCCTCCCTCCTTCCTCCCCCTCTCTCTCTCTCTCTCTCTCTCTCTCACTTTCTCTCTCTCTCTCTCTCTCTCTCTCTCTCTCTCTCTCTCTCTCTCTCTCACTCTCTCTCTCTCTCTCTCTCTCTCTCTCTCTCTCTCTCTCCCTCTCTCTCTCTCTCTCTCTCTTCGTGCTCTCTCTCTCTCTCTTCATGGTCTCCCTCTCTCTCTCTCTCTCTCTCTCTTTCATGTTCTCCCTCTCTCTTCATGTTATCTCTCTCTCTCTTCGTGCTCGCTCTCTCCCTCTCTCTCTCTCTCTCTCTCTCTTTCTCTATCTATCTATCTATCTATCTATCTATCTATCTATCTATCTATCTATCTATCTTATTCATTCGTTATCTATCTCTTTTCCTCGCTCTCTCTCTCTCTCTCTCTCTCTCTCTCTCTCTCTCTCTCTCTCTCTCTCTCTCTCTCTCTCTCTCTCTCTCTCTCTTCCTCTCTCTCTCTCTCTCTCTCATTTTATCTTCTTTCGTTCGCTCGTTCGCTCTCTCTTTCTTTCTCCTTCACTGCTTTCCTCTTTCATTTCCTTTCTCGCTCACTCTCGTCGTTCTGCTTTCCCTCTCTCTTCGCTCACTCTCGTCGCTTTCCTTCTTTCTTCTTTCTCTTTCTCCTCTCTTCCTCTCCCTCCTCTCTCTCTCTCTCTCTCTCTCTCTCTCTCTCTCTCTCTCTCTCTCTCTCTCTCTCTCTCTCTCTCTCTCTGTCTCTCTCTCTCTCTCTCTCTCTCTCTCTCTCTCTCTCCTCTCTCTCTCTCTCTCTCTCGTCTTTCTCTCTCGATCTCTCTCTCTCTCTCTGTCACTCTCTCACTTTCTCTCTTCTCTCTCTCGCTCTCTCTCTCTTCTCTCTTCACTCTCTCTCTCTCTCTCTCTCGCTATCGTTTTCGCCTCGATCCATGCTCTCTCTCTCTCGCTCATCCTGCTCGCTTTCTCTCTTCCTTCTGCTTCCTTTCTCTTTCACTTTCTCTCTTCTCTCGCTCACTCGCTCGCTTTCTCTCTCTCTTTCTCCCACTCTCTCTCTTTCTCTTTCACTTACTCTCTCTCTCTCTCGCTCACTCGCTCGCTTTCTCTCTCTCTCTCGCTCTCTCTCTCTCTTTCTCTTTCACTTTCTCTCTCTCTCTCTGGCTCACTCGCTCGCTTTCTCTCTCTTTCTCGCTCTCTCTCTCTTTCTCTTTCACTTTCTCTCTCTCTCTCTCGCTCTCTCTCTCTTTCTCTTTCACTTTCTCTCTCTCTCTCGCTCACTCGCTCGCTTTCTCTCTCTTTCTCGCTCTCTCTCTTCTTTCTCTTTCACTTTCTCTCTCTCTCTCGCTCACTCGCTCGCTCGCTTTCTCTCTCTCTCTCTCTCTTTCTCTCTCTCTCTCTCTTAACATACACAGTATAGTTTTCATCCATTTGTACGTAATTGGAATAAACAGGATTGGGCTAGAAAACACGCCTTCACGTCAATTCCAGGAATTAATCGTTTTAATTAAAGGGATAGATAAAGCTCGGGGTTTAATTACCTCAATCGGGAAGCGTGAGATTAAAAAGAAATGACGGAATATTGTTGTATTGTGTATTACGTTGAAAGGCATCGCACGTCAATCTTCAGAAGGCGGGAGGTAGTAATTGTAGTGATTTTAAATGTTTTTTTCAGTCTGAAGACTACCTTGAGATATGTATATAAATTAGGGTAAGGTTTTTTTTCCTTCTGTTAGCACAATAATGTTATCAAATATCTAAAAACAGCCATCAATGTATTTTTTTCAAGATTTTATTCCTTCTATTAGCACAATAATGTTATCAAATATTTAAAAACAGCCATCAATGTATTTTTTCCGAGCCATAACAATGGGTGTGCGTGTGATTAAAGTTATCAAATATCTCAAAACGGCCATCAACGTGTATTTTTTTTCGAGCCATAACAGTGTGTATGCGTATGATTATATGAATACGTGCAGTGTGTTTTCTTACTGAAATAACATATTTGTCAACTTAATAAAACCACAGCTAAATCCTTCTCTGGAATTTCATCTCTCATCCCTCAATGCTGGTACAATATGGAATATATTCTGTGTAATATTCTTTACTATACAGCCAACAGGAATATATATATTACATTTGTTAGCAATGGAGACTCCTTATACTCGTTCTTTAGAATTTACTCTTATTTTTCAAAGTGTACAAAAATAAGAGTAGCAAATATTGTCAGCAAAAAACGGTAAGGAAAAGATATAAAAGAAAAGTCTCCTTTCATATTTTTCTCCCTTTTTTTACTATTTTTTGAGTGAGGATAAATTACAGTAGACTTCTTTTTATGATCCCATTGACCGTGATCGTGCAGTTGAATGTTGAGCTAAATATACCCTTTCTCTCATACAAAACATCACGGAATAGAACATTTAAATATGCAGATGCCCACTCACGCACAAGTGGACAAGCAAACACGCGTGCATAGACAGATACGAAAGGTAAATAAATAGGTGAATAAGGGAATAAACTCCACAGATATGAGTGGATTAAACGAGACGGTTATGAATGGTAAATTGATGGGAGAAGAGAGAGGACTAAATTATGTGCTTGTATGTGTACTCTATTTTCTTGTGTACCTTTTTGTTTGGTTTTCGTGTTTTATACAACAGCAGTAAATAAATAAATAGTTTGTTTTAAAGGGAATCAGTTGACTATAGGATATATAAGCAGAGAGACATCAATGTGACAAAAAGAACATATTAATTCCTTGAGAAAAGGTAAATACAGGTAACTTGAATATTATAAATAACAAAAATATATATAGAGAGAGAAACAGAACTAAAATTATACAAATATAGCAAAACAAATTGAAAATACCATAGAAAAGAATCAAACAAAGTACGCTTATCTAAAAAACAAACAGGTCAATACACATTTTCGAAAAAGGTAAAAAAAAAATAAAAATAAAAAAACAGAAGAGGCGCACACATCCAATAACCGTATTTCGAATAAGATGCGTTTTTCACCCTTAAAGAAAATAGAGATAAGGTGAAGGAGAATGGAAAGTTGACAGTGATTCATGGGTATGATTTTCCGGCGAGAGAAAGATGCGGGGGTGAGGGCATGGGGGAGGGATGGGGGTATAGGAAGGTATGAGGGAGGGAAGAAGGGGGATGGGGGGATGGGGAGGCATGGAAGTAGGGAGAGTGGGATGGGGGAATGGAGGAGGCATGGGGGAGGGAGATGGGGGTATGGAGGAGGCATTGGGTTAGAGGGAGGCATGGGGTATGGGGGGAGGGAGGGATGGGTGAATGGGGGGAGAGGGATGCAGGAGCTAAAGAAACGTAGCATATTTATTCTTAGTTCTCATATGATCGCATCCTGAAATAAGAAAGTTTATGTATAATCAAACTGTCTTTTCTATTTTTTGTGCGTTTCACTGTAGATAGGATTATAACTAAACCTTTAATTGAATGTGATGTAATACACCACTATGTAATTTTCAGACATTTTATTTATTTTTTCTTTCGATTTTTTAAATTCATTTATTTATTTATTTATTTATTTAGACGTAATTTCACAAATTTCCGTCTATTTCTGCACCCATTTAAACTCCTCCATACAATCGACAATTCATCAACCTTCCTCATATCAACTTTATCCAAAAAATATATATACATATTCCCATTTCGTTTTCACCAAAACCTCATATATCCCCATTTTGCTTCTTCCTTTTTTCTTCTATTGCCCGAAAATTCGAAATTGCGCCACAACCCTTTGCTGTCGGTTGAAAATAGAATTCTTAGATTAGGAAGTCGGAGGAGGAGGAGGAGGAGGAGGAGGAGGAGGAGGAGGAGGAGGAGGAGGAGAAGGAAGAGGAAGAGGAGGAGGAGGAGGAGGAGGAGGAGGAGGAAGAGGAGGAGGAGGAGGAGGAGGAGGAGGAAGAGGAGGAGAACATGGAGGTAGATGAGGAGGGGAGGGAGGAGGAGGAGGGGGAGGAGGAGGAAGGAAGAAAGAAGAAGAGGAGGGAGAAGGAGAAGGAGGAGGAGGAGGAGGAAGAGGAGGAAGAGGAGGGAGGAGGAGGAGGAAAGGTGGAGGGCGGGAGGAGGAAGAGGAGGAGGAGGAGGGGGGAGGAGGAGGAGGAAGAGGAGGAAGAGGAGGAAGAGAAGGGAAAAAGGAGGAGGAAGAGGAGGAAGAGAAGGGAAAAAGGAGGAAGAGGAGGAAGAGGAGGAAGAGAGAGGAGGAGGAGGAGGAGGAGGAGGAGGAAGAGGAGGAGGAGGAGGAAGAGGAGGAGGAGGAGGAGGAGGAGGAGGAGGAGGAGGAGGAGGAGGAGGAGGAGGAAAAGGCAGACATCTTAAGGAAGGGGTTTTGCGGAGTCTTCGCGGCTGGTCCTTCCCTCCTGTAGGATTTTCACTTCATTCCAAACGCCAGGCTGATTTTTTTCTCTCTCTCTCTCTCTTTTCTTTCTCTTTTTTTTATTTCTTATTTTATGTATTTTTGTCTTTTTGCGTGTGTGTGGTTGATTCTTTTGAGCTTTCTCTTTTTTGGGTGGGGGTGGGGGCGGAGGGTATCTCTTCCTCTTTTTTTCGTATTTATTCACTTATTTATTTATTTATTTATTTACTTCTCTCAAATGATTTTTTTCGGCTTCTCTCTCTCTTTCTTTCTCTCTCTCTCTCTGCCTCTCTCTCTGCCTCTCTCTCTCTCTCTCTCTCTCTCTCTCTCTCTCTCTCTCTCTCTCTCTCTCTCTCTCTCTCTCTCTCTCTCTCTCTCTCTCTCTCTCTCTCTCTCTCTCATCCCAATCACATTTCTCCAAACTTATTCTCCCTGTTTTTCTTCTCCTTCTACTCCCCCCCTCCCCCAGGTGTCTCCTCCATCCCACCCCCCCCCCCTCCCCCCAACATAGTTCCTGAACATCTGTACATCAAACTCCTGTTCATTTTCCCATTTCTTTCCTTTAATAAACCATTCACCAATGACTCTTTCAAACAACCAGTTTATTATTTCCTTAACCACCATTTCCCCATTCGGCTAATTGCAAAACCCGTGAAATGATTATTGCTTGGGAAAGAATTGCCAATTTTCCGTTGATAGGTAGTTAATTGGACTTGACTCGACATCATAGGATAATCAGACACCAGTGGTATCAATGGGCGGGGCTTGTGTGTGTGTGCGTTCGTTGAGCGGAATATAAGGGGACGTTTGGGCGGTTTTGGTACATACAGAACTACACACACATACACACAAGGCAACAGGAACAACGAAGGGAAGGACAAGAAAACACACGTATATGGGCATACTCGTGTTTTTTTCTTGTCCTTCCCTTCGTTGTTCCTGTTGCAATCTGTTCGTCATGAATTCCACACATATGCACATACAAACGCGTACGTACATGATACACAAACGAACAAATACACGCTGGAAAAGGGACGAACACATTCATGTATTCAAAACCACCGACTGGCATCCCTTCAGGTACATCCAGAGACACAGGTGTGCGTGTAAGAGAGTATTCATGTACACGAACATTGACGCACGCGTATTTACGATCATACACATACATATGAGACACATCTACATACATGCAAAATATATACATATGTAGACGCACACACGCACATATATATGTGTGTGTGTGTGTGCGTGTGTGTGCATATATGCATATGTATATGTGTATGTATGTATATGTATATATATATGTATATGTGTATGTATGTATATGTATATATATATGTGTATGTATGTATATGTATATATATATGTATATGTGTATGTATGTATATGTATATATATATATATATATATATATATATATATATATATATATATATATATATATATATATATGTATGTATATATATATATATATATATATATATATATATATATATATATGTGTGTATGTATGTGTGTGTGTGTGTACATATAATTACGTATCAAAACATTAGTTCATATCCACACACGAGCGCAAAATCAGAACGAAATTCTAGATTCGTCACAACAAGCACTTAGAAGGGAGCTCCTCCTGGCCCTTGGCGCTCCTGGCCAGTGCCCCCCCCCCCCCGCCCCGGTGACGAACGAAATCGCAAAACAAGATCAGAGTTTACGTAATAAGTCTATGAATCGCCGTTATCAAAGAGCTTTAGGACAGCGAACGTATAATTCCTGTTCGACTCCGCGACGAAAAGTTATGAGATAATCGTTTGTTTTTTTTGAGAGAATTCCTCCCTTTTTTTCGAGCGTGGGTGCGTGTGTGTGTTTGCGCGTGCGGTTCGTATCCTTTCAAATTGCATTATTATTGCACCATTCCTGTCTGGAAATCTAATTTGGTTTTTGTGTGTGTGTGTATCCTTTTTTTTTTTTTTGTTCATCCCAAATGTTTACAGCATCATGTTTTTGCAATATCTAATATACATATGAAAAATGCTGAAATTGGATTCATTTGCGTTGCGTTGCGTTGCCGGACGGGATTTTCGCTCTGTTTCGTGACTAACAATGAAAGCTGTTTCGTAATAGTTTGTTTTGGTGAAGGATTTTCGTTATGGTTTTCCGGGGACAATATATTTTTTGCTTTGTGATGATATTTGATCTGAAAGAGAATGATAGAGAAGAAGAGTAATTAGTTAAATCTGGTGTTGAGTGACCGTAGAGTTTAGGTTATTGCCATATGGGCATCGTTTCATTTTTTTCCGAAACATATTGTTTATATATATATACATATGTATGTATATATATATATATATATATATATATATATATATATATATATATATATATATATATATACATATATGTACATACATACATATATGGATAGACAGATAAATAGAGACATATATGTGTTTATTTATCTATCTATCTATCTATCTATCTATCTATCTATCTATCTATCTATCTATCTATATATATATATATATATATATATATATATATATATATATATATATATATATATATAAGGATTCCTTTTATTAGTTGTTGAGAGGCTTTACAATAGAGCTGTTGCTGTAACGGTCAGCGTGGGACGGAAGGGGAGCAGCTTGCCATGGGTGTGGGCGGCATGGCGAGGGGGGCGGGGGGGGGGGATGTCTAACACCTGTTCGCCGAATTTGAGGAGGTTGCAGGTGAGGAGGTCCCTTAAGGCTGCGAGGCCGAGGGGGTTGTTATTGATGCTGTATTTGGGTCCAAGGAGGATTTTCACTGCTCTCTTTTGGACTTTTTCTGGCCTATTTAGCCGTGTTGAGGCTGGGTGGTCATGCGGGTGATGCGCAGGTGAGGCTGAAGAGCGTGAGCATTTTGAAGATGGTGGAGAGTTTACTTTGGAAGACCAAGTGACTTGGATCGGCCGAGCATGTGGAGTCTGTGAGAGGCAGATCCGACCGTGGTGGCGAAGGGGTGGTCCCGTGAGAGCTCGTTGTCGATGGTGACCCCGAGAAGCCTGGTGAATAAGTGAAGGGGGTGAGGTGAAGGTGGGGGCAAGATCAAAGTGCATGGAAACTGTCTTCTGCTTGTTAATAGGGGCGTGGTTGGCAGTGGTCGAGGCGAGGAGGTTGCTGAGGGCGGTTCGGAGTGGTCGGCTGGTGGTCATCGCGGGTGTTGTCGACGGCTGCGGCGAATGCGTCAGGCAGGGCGTCGTTGATGAGGACCAAGAAACAGAGGGGCCCGACCTTGGTCCCCTGGGGCACGCCGTAAGAAAGCGCCAAGAAGGGGGACGGCCTAGCGGCGCCCAGAGAGGAAGTCCGCGAGAAATGGCAATGTGAATCCTGACGGCGATGTTGTGGTCTCCCAGGTCGAACGCCATGCTCAGGTCCACGAATACTGCTGCTGCTGTTTTGCGTCTTTCAAGGCTGCAGTAGATGGAGTGGAGGAAATCAACTAGGCAGTGGTTGGTGGAAATTGGTGTTACATTTCCGTACTTGTGGTTGAGGCTGTCGTAGAGGTCGGCGTTTGCACAGTCCGTGACAAAGCTTTGGCACACGAGGCTGGGGAGGGGGTGAAGGACACGGGGCGGGTCTGGTCCTGACCTTTTAGTCCGGCACTGCTGTAACTTACGGGCGACCTGGTGCACATGGGTGGTTAGCAAAGCGGGTTGTGCTGGCAGGTAGGCTGGCAGAGGTGATGTCACGGCGAGGGAGGCGCTGGCAAATGGAGGCAAAATCACTTGCTCCGCGGCTGCTTGGCTGGGAAGATGGCTGACATAGGGGAGGCTACTTGCCTGCTTCATAGTGCCACAGAGTTGCTTGATTTGGCCAAACCATTCGCTGGAGTCTGCGTCCTTGATGTGCTGTAATTCACTCGGGTAGAATTTTTTCTCTGCAAGCTTTACTTCACAGATGACTCTATTTCTGAGTGATTTGCAGAGTGTGACATTACCTTCGTGGTGGGCTCATGAAGCGCTTGGTTCTGTCCGTGACCCAGGGCAGGTCTGGAGGGCGACGTCGAAGGGTCTTCTCCGGAAGGAAGTGGTGGCAGGCGGTGGTGATGGTGTCCAGGTTCTTGGCCTCGACGTCTGTCTCGGTGATGGACTTCCACCCACTAACAACGTGTGTGTCTGTGTGTGTGTGTCACTTTTTATGCACATGGATGAACGTATGTAGCGTTAAAGCACGCATGTATGGCGCGTGGTTGTGCACTTTCCCTTCCCAGAAACAGCCTCCCTTCCAACACCTCCTTGCTCCTTCACTCACACCCTCACCACCATCTTCGCTCCCCTTTCCCGGCCACCAAGTCCTGCCTCACTGTAGTGTCACCCCCCTCAACCTCGCCTTGCCTCATCGCTCGGTCATATTCCTCCCTCATCTTTCCTAATCCCTCACACCTTCCACGGCCCGCCACCCCTTGCTTCACACCACCGTCATCTTTCATTCCCCACTCCCCCATTCCCTTCCTTACACACCGCCACATGTCCCTCATTCCTCATTCCCTCACCCCCACCCCCCGCCCCCGCCCTACTTCACAGCGCCGCCACATCCCCCTCATTCCTCACTCCCTCACCCCCTCTTCCCATCCCCCCCTCTCGCTCCCGCCCCCGTCCTACCTCACAGCGCCGCCACATCCCTCTCATTCCTCACTCCCTCACCACTCCCCCCTCCTCCTTTCCCCCCCTTCCCCCCTACCTCACAGGGCCACCAGACACCCCTCACTCCCTCATTCCTCACCCCCCCACCCTCTAGCCCTACCTCACAGCGCCGTCACATTAAACAAACTCGGCGGCAAAGTTGTGAGGCGCGAGGGCCAGGCACCGCGAGCCATTAAGCTGTCACTTGCTCTCTCCGAAAGCCCTCCTGGCGACGCCCTCCCGCGCCTCCCTCGGCCAGGCTCGGCGCGGGGGGGGGGGGTTCTGGGCGACACTTTTGGTTTGTTCGTTGGTTCTTCTTTAGTTCTTGTTTATTTAATTCTTCGGTTTTTTGTATTTAGTTAATTTTATGTGTTCGTTTATCTATTAGGTTTTTGTATTTACTTATTTTTGTATGTTCGTTGATCTATTAGTCTGTTTGTTTGTTTTATTTTTGATTAACCTTTTTTTTGGGGGGGAGGAATAGGTAATACTCAGATTTAAGGGGAAAAGAATGAGAGAAAGAGAAGGACAGAGAGAGAGAGAGAGAGAGAGGAAGAGGATGGAGGATGCGAAGGAAGGACGGGAGAGACAAGTAGGAGAGGAAGATGGGAAGCGAAAAGGAAACGGAGAGAAAACAAATAGAGAGGTTGACACACAGACGAGAGTAAACACAGAATCGGAGAAAGTGTGGGCTCAATTTGCATATGTGAAAAAAAACAGATGTGTATATTCAAGTGCAGAAAAAACAAATCCTGTTATTAATGCACTATCATAGTAACAAATAATGATATAAGAAAAGATGAAAAAAATTATAGTGATTTTTACATTCATAATGGTAATGATAATGATAATGGTATGAATAGCAATGATAATGATAATGGTATGAATAGCAATGATAATGATAATGGTATGAATAGCAATGATAATGATAATGGTATTAATAGCAATGATAATGATAATGGTATTAATAGCAATGATAATGATAATGGTATTAATAGCAATGATAATGATAATGGTATTAATAGCAATGATAATGATAATGGTATTAATAGCAATGATAATGATAATGGTATTAATAGCAATGATAATGATAATGGTATTAATAGTAATGATAATGATAATGGTATTAATAGCAATGATAATGATAATGGTATTAATAGCAATGATAATGGTATTAATAGCAATGATAATGATAATGGTATCAATAGCAATGATAATGATAATGGTATTAATAGCAATGATAATGATAATGGTATTAATAGTAATGATAATGATAATGGTATTAATAGCAATGATAATGATAATGGTATTAATAGCAATGATAATGATAATGGTATTAATAGCAATGATAATGATAATGGTATTAATAGCAATGATAATGATAATGGTATTAATAGCAATGATAATGATTAAAAAACGATAATAGCAAAGACAAGGAAACAGTGACAATGGCGATGATGACCATGATACTAACAACAATACTGATAACGGAAGTAAAGATGATAATCATGATAACAACGGCAGACATGATAAGAACAAAAATAACTGTTGTGACAATCATGATTTTATAAAGATTATGATAATTATAGTGATTATAAAATATAAGCATCGCTTATAAGATTATGATAATTAGAGTGATAATTAAAAATAAGTATCGCGGTGATATCAGAAATAAAAATAATGATATATGTATGATAAAAAAAAAATCACACTAAATAAAATGGAACTTTGATATAAGTAGTAATGGCAGTATCAATGATGATAATGATGATGATAAGGAGCATAATAATTATACTAATAAGAACAAAGGACATAATAATGATGATAAAGAACATGATAACGATACTGGTTGCGGATATATTAGCAGCAATAAAGATAGTGATGAAAATGATAATGATTATACTAAGGTTAATGCTAGTTATGCTAATGTTAGCATTACCAATAATAACAATGATGGTGGTAATAATAACAATATCTATGATTATGGCCAGAACAATAATGATGATAATAATAATGGTAAGGATGAGAATGGCAGGCATGTTATTAATGAAAATAATGATAATGGTAATGATAAAACGTATAATATTAGACAAATAAAATTAGAAAGAAAGACACAGACAGCTTCCAGGAGTTTTTGTTCTTAAAGAAAAAGAGTTATAGTCATGAACAATATGAAGAAAACAGCTTCACGGAGTTCCTTGTCTATCATATCGCCAAGCGTTTTAGATTATCAAATATTTCAGGCTTATTACTATCGATTTCAATCATAAACTGAATAAAGAAAGGAATTAATACACAAATAGCTAGATGAAATAAGTAATGGATAAACAAAGAGAATGAACTGATGATGAAAATTAACAAATTAAAAGATAGATAAAAACCAATAAAACAAATAACACACGAACGTACACAATAACGGACCAGCAGCAATCTCCTTCTTCCTTCCTCCTATTACCCATCTCCCTTTCTTCTCGGTGTCCTCTCCTCCCGGGCGTGAAGAAGGACTTTTTCGGCCTTGTCTCATCGCCCGAATTTATGTCACCGTAATGCCGCGGCTCGTCTTTTCGATCGCTTTCGCTCGCGTTGGCCGGCGGGGTTGCCTTCCTCGCGCTGTGTGGCGGGGGGGGGGGGGGCCGGGGCCCTGTGGGGTTCGCTCGCGCCGCCTCGTAGCTCGTGGGCGTCTCTCTGTAAACACACACGATGTGGATTTCTCTCTCTCTCTCTCTCTTTATATATATATATATACTTATATATATATATATGTATATATATATATATATATATATATATATATATATATATATATATATATATATATATATATATATATATATATACATATATATATACATATATATATATATATACATATATATATATATATATATATATATATATATATATATATATATATATATATATATATATATATATATATATATATATATATATATATATCTGTGTGTCTGTGTGTGTGTGTGTGTGTGTGTGTGTGTGTGTGTGTGTGTGTGTGTGTGTGTGTGTACATATATATATATATATATCTATATATATATATATATATATATATATATATATATATATATATATATATATATATATATATATGCGTGTGTGTGTGTGTGTGTGTGTGTGTGTGTGTGTGTGTGTGTGTGTACAGAGTAAATCAATGCGCTATCCCTACTCCAGGATAAGTAGATAGGTAATGTCTATGGAAGCTAGAGAGCTCCTAGTTGCACAATCCATTTAGTGGGTCGTGTAGCTCAGTTGGTAGGAGCGTCTCTTTCGGTTACCTGTCTGCAAAGACCCTGGTTCGAATCCTGATCGGAGATGCTGTTATTTATTCATCATTATCATAATCATTGTCCATCTTTGTTATGATTGTTATTACTATCCTTATTATTATCATCATTATTAGTGGTCGTAGTATCATTGTTGATATCATCATTATCATTATTGTCATTATCATTATCATTATGAACATTATCATTATTATCATTATCA
>NW_027213442.1:0-2500 GCF_042767895.1 Penaeus vannamei | reverse complement strand
AATAATAATAATAATAATAATAATAATAATAATAATAATAATAGTGATAACAATAATGATAAGAAGAAAAAGAAGAATGACAACAATGACGATAATAATAATGACAATATCAATTATGATGAAAATAATATTGCTAACAACAATGATAATAGTAAAAATGATTATCATTATTATCATTTTTATTATCACCATCATTATCATTATTATCATTATTATTATTATTATCCTTATCATTATTATTATTATTATTGTTGACACTATTATTATTATTATCATTATTATTATCATTATCATTATTATCATTATCATTATTATCATTATTTAAAGTATTATTATTTTCATCATTACTGTTATATCATTATTATAATCATCATTGATATTACCATTATCTTTATCATTATCAGTATTGTTATCATTCTCATAATTATCATTGTTGTTATTATCATCATTACTATCATTATCACCATTGTTTTTATTACTACTACCACTACAAGTAATAACAATATGATAATAGGGATTATAATAATAAGAATTATTATTATCATTATTATCATATTGATAATGATAATAGCGACAATAATAACAACAATAATAGTGCTAATAATAATGATAACAATAAGGATGATAATAATGGTAATAATGATGATGATAATAATAATAAGAATGATAATAATAATAATAATAATAATAATAATAATAATAATAATAATAATAATAATAATAATAATAATAATAATAATAATAATAATAATGATAATAATAATAATAATAATAATGATAATAATAATAATAACAATAATAATAATAATAATAATAATAATAATAATAATAATAAAGATAATAATTATAATAATAATAATTATTATTATTATCATAATTATAATAATAATAAAAATAATAACAATCATCATCATCATAATAATAATAATTATAATATTATTATTATCATTATCATTATCATTATTATTATCATTGTTATTATTATTATTATTATTATCATCCTCATCCTCATCCTCATCATCATCATCATCATCATCATTACTATTATCATTATCATAATGATAATAATAATAATAATTGTAATAATATCACACAGAACAATAATCATGAAAATAATAATAAAAACAATAGTAATAATAATGATGACGAAATAGTCATGATAATAATAACAGTAATAATATCAACAATAATAAAACAATAATATAAAAACAAAACGAAGAAGACAAAAAAGAGAAAGAAAAAAGACGATACGACTGCTAATAACGAAACAATATTTACATAAAGAAAGGGAGAAGTTTAAGACCAAAATAACAGAGCAGTTCAGATCTTGTTTACTCCGTCTCTCGCTAATAACAAGAGTAAAGGTGAAAGTACGATATGCCGTACCAAATATATATATATATATACATAAAGAGACTCCGTTATTTTGCATTTGATTATGCTTGTATTAACGCCCGGACGAAATATTTTATTTGAATGATTTCTGGACTCGAAAATTGAGAAGAAAGAGAAGAAGAAGAAGAAGAAGAAGAAGAAGGGGGGGGGAAGGCGCATTCAGGACCTCCCTTATTGTTTGGACTGAACAAAAACTCCCCTTACGAAAGAGCCTTGATATATCTGCGATAAATATACTGTAGAAGGAATTTACGTAAATTATATACGTGTACTTTATGATATGAAAAACGTTTTTAACACAATCAAGTCCCGGGCTTTATCTGCGATGAGGATAATGCAAAAAATATTATGATAAAGAAGATAATAGATACATGAATACATTATCTAAGACCCCTTATTGTTTACAAAAAAGAGAGCTCGATTCCATTAAGAAAAGTTTGTGATTTACCTGTGACAAGGGTAATGTAAGAGCAGCTTCTCTTCTCCATCTCGTGTTGGAGTTTCGATTTTCAGATCAGTCGCAGGCCACCAAGAGCCGATTTCTTGGATCCTCCCTCTCGACATTCGCCGATGGAGGATTGTTCTGAAGGTACTCCGATTTGAGTTTTAAAGCTAGAGTGGTTTGATTGGAGGTTGTGTTTTCTATAATATTTGATGCGATGATGAAGCAAAAACGGTTGAGTTATGTGTATTTAGAGCGGTTCTTAAGGAATGTGGTATGCTTGAGTTTTCGAGATAACTGGTCGGTCTATCTGTGTTGCTAAGGATAAGAATAAGTGTATGGCATATATAAACAGCATAGATCTGGATAATACGGAGAGTAAACATATGCTAACTTTAAAATCTTTTGTACTGAGTTCCATGTCGGACCGCGCACCGCCCCTGTTGATCGTGGCGGCCTGGCAGTCTGCCGAGGCCTTCGATCAAGGAAGACTCGTTCCGTGCAACAAGGGTTTCTCGCACTATACACAAACCTTGTATTTGAAGCCAAAGACCTCAGCTCTTTCACTCTCTTAGAGACTCTTCAGCCTTATATAGCCCGTCTATATTAAATTAGCCAGCCTATTTGTCCCAGTTTAGGTAGTTTTGCAGTAGATGAAACTAG
>NW_027213441.1:10000-25000 GCF_042767895.1 Penaeus vannamei | reverse complement strand
AAAATAGGAAAAAAATAAGAAAAACATAGAAGAAAAAAGGAAAAAAGAAAGAATCTCGGGCCTCTCGCAGCCCCATCGAGGCCCAGAGACCGCGGGGATAAAATACAGAGCCAAGAGACACAAACAATTGACGCTCGTAAGTGGCAAGCTCTTCTTTGTACGACATTTTTTTTCTTTCTTTCCTTTTATTAACTTTTCTTTTCTCTTCTCTTTTTTTGTATCTTTTCCTTTCTTTTTTGTCTCTTTTGAAAAAAATTATGACGTGGAGAGGGGTGTAAGTTACGAGGGATGGGGGGAGGGAGGGGTTGGTGGGTAGGGTATTGAGGGGGGGAGGGAGGGGGAGAGGGGGAGGAGGGAGGAGAGGTAAAATAGGAAAAAAGAAAGAAAAAAAATCACCTTAAAAAGGATAAAAGAAAAGAAAAAATCTCCCCTAAAAAAAAAAGGAAAAAAGAAAGGAAGAAAAATCTCCCCGAGAAAAATCGAGAAAAAGAAAAAATCTCCCCTAAAAAGAAAAGAAAAAGAAAGAAAAAAAATCGCGTAAAAAGGAAAAAGGAAAGAAAATCCCTAAAAAAAATGAATAAATAAAAAGGAAAGAAAAAAATATTCTCTAAAAAAGGAAAAGAAAGCAAAAAATCGCCCCTAAAAAAAGAAAGAAAAATTAATCTCCCCTAAAAAACGAAAACAAAATAAATAAAAAAAATCAATAAAAAAAAGAGAAAAATCTCCCTAAAAAAGGAAAAAAATCCCCTAAAAAGAAAAAAAAAAGAAAAAAAACTCTCATAAAAAGAAAACAAAAAAAATAAAGGAAAAAAAGAAAGAAAAAATTTCTAAAAAAGAAAAAAAAGAAAATAAAACTTAAAAAAGGGAAAAAAGAAGAAAGAAAGAAATCTCCCCTAAAAAAGGGGGGGAAATCTTCCCTAAAAAAAGGGGGAAAAAAGAAAGAAAAAAAATCCCCTAAAAAGGAAAATTAGGGAAGAAAAAATCCCTAAAAAAATGAATAAATAAAAAGGGAACATAAAAATTTTGCCTAAAAAAGGAAAAGAAAGCAAAAAATCGCCCCTAAAAAAAGAAAGAAAAATAAATCTCCCCAAAAAAAAACGAAAACAAAATAAATAAATATAAAATCAACAAAAAAAGAAAAATTTCCCGTAAAAAGGAAAAAAAATCCCCTAAAAAAGGGGGGGGAAAAAAGAAAGAAAAAATCCCCCTCCTAAAAGAACGAAAAAAAGAAAGAAAAAAATCTCCAATAAAAAGGAAAAAAAAGTAAAAAATCCTTAAAAAAGGAAAAAAAGAAAGAAAAACTAAAAAAAGGGAAAAAAGAAAGAAAAACTAAAAAGAAGAAAAAAAGGAAAAAAGAAAAAATCTCGGGCCTCTCGCAGCCCCGTCGAGGCCCAGAGACCGCGGGGATAAAATACAGAGCCAAGAGACACAAACAATTGACGCTCGTAAGTGGCAAGCTCTTCTTTGTATTTTTTTTTTTTCTTTCCTTTTATTAACTTTTCTTTTCTCTTCTCTTTTTTTGTATCTTTTCCTTTCTTTTTTGTCTCTTTTGAAAAAAATTATGACGTGGAGAGGGGTGTAAGTTACGAGGGATGGGGGGAGGGAGGGGTTGGTGGGTAGGGTATTGAGGGGGGGAGGGAGGGGGAGAGGGGGAGGAGGGAGGAGAGGTAAAATAGGAAAAAAGAAAGAAAAAAATCACCTTAAAAAGGATAAAAGAAAGGCAGAAAAAATCTCCCCTAAAAAAAAAAAAAAGGAAAAAAGAAAGGAAGAAAAAATTCCCCGAGAAAAATAGAGAAGAAAGAAAAAAAATCTCCCCTAAAAAGAAATGAAAAAGAAAGAAAAAAAATCCCCTAAAAAGGAAAAAGGGAAGAAAATCCCTAAAAAAAATGAATAAATAAAAAGGAAAGAAAAAAATATGGTCTAAAAAAGGAAAAAAAAGCAAAAAATCGCCCCTAAAAAAAGAAAGAAAAATTAATCTCCCCTAAAAAACGAAAACAAAATAAATAAAAAGAAATCAATAAAAAAAAGAGAAAAATCTCCCCTAAAAAGGAAAAAAATCCCCTAAAAACGAAAAAGAAAGAAAAAAATCTCCCCTAAAAAGAAAACAAAAAAAATAAAGGAAAAAAAGAAAGAAAAAATCCCTAAAAAAGAAAAAAAAGAAAATAAAACTTAAAAAAGGAAAAAAAGAAGAAAGAAAGAAATCTCCCCTAAAAAAGGGGGGGAAATCTTCCCTAAAAAAAGGGGGAAAAAAAAAAGAAAAAAAATACCCTAAAAAGGAAAATTAGGGAAGAAAAAAACCATAAAAAAAAGAATAAATAAAAAGGGAAGATAAAAATTTTGCCTAAAAAAGGAAAAGAAAGCAAAAAATCGCCCCTAAAAAAAGAAAGAAAAATAAATCTCCCCAAAAAAAAACGAAAACAAAATAAATAAAAAAAATCAATAAAAAAAAGAAAAATCTCTCCTAAAAAGGAAAAAAAATCCCCTAAAAAGGGGGAAAAAAGAAAGAAAAAATCCCCCCCTAAAAGAACGAAAAAAAAAGAAAAAAATCTCCAATAAAAAGGAAAAAAAAGAAAAAAAATCCTAAAAAAAGAAAAAAAAGAAAGAAAAACTAAAAAGAAGGAAAAAAAGGAAAAAAGAAAGAAAAACTAAAAAGAAGGAAAAAAAGAAAAAAGAAAGAATCTCGGGCCTCTCGCAGCCCCATCGAGGCCCAGAGACCGCGGGGATAAAATACAGAGCCAAGAGACACAAACAATTGACGCTCGTAAGTGGCAAGCTCTTCTTTGTACGACATTTTTTTTCTTTCCTTTTATTAACCTTTCTTTTCTCTTTTCTTTTTTTGTATCTTTTCCTTTCTTTTTTGTCTCTTTTGAAAAAAAATTATGACGTGGAGAGGGGTGTAAGTTACGAGGGAGGGGGGGAGGGAGGGGTTGGTGGGTAGGGTATTGAGGGAGGGAGGGAGGGGGAGGAGGAGGAGAGGTAAAATAGGAAAAAAGAAAGAAAAAAATCTAAAAAAGGAAAAAAGAAAGACAGAAAAAATCTCCCCTAAAAAAAAAGGAAAAAAGAAAGGAAGAAAAATCTCCCCGAGAAAAATCGAGAAAAAGAAAAAAATCTCCCCTAAAAAGAAAAGAAAAAGAAAAAAAAAATCCCCTAAAGAGGAAAAAGGGAAGAAAAAATCCCTAAAAAAATGAATAAATAAAAAGGAAAGAAAAAAAATTTGCCTAAAAAAGGAAAAGAAAGCAAAAGATCGCCCCTAAAAAAAGAAAGAAAAATAAATCTCCCCTATAAAAAAACGAAAACAAAATAAATAAAAAAATCATTAAAAAAAAGAAAAATCTCCCCTAAAAAGAAAAAAAATCCCCTAAAAAGGAAAAAGAAAGAAAAAAAATCTCCCCTAAAAAGAAAAGGAAAAAAATAAAGAAAGGAAAAAAAGAAAGAAAAAATCCCTAAAAAAAAAAAAAAGAAAGAAAATAAAACTTAAAAAGGGAAAAAAGAAGAAAGAAAGAAATTTCCCCTAAAAGGGGGAAAAAATTCTTCCCTAAAAAAAAGGGAAAAAAGAAAGAAAAAAATCCGCCCCAAAAAAAAACAAAATAAATCTCCCCTAAAAAAGGGGGGAAAATGAAAGAAAAAAATCCCCCCTAAAAGAACGAAAAAAAGAAAGAAAAAAATCTCCAATAAAAAGGAAAAAAAAGAAAAAAAATCCCCTAAAAAAGGAAAAGGAAAAAAGGGGGGGAAATCTCCCCTAAAAAGAAGGAAAGAAAGAAAAAAGAAAAAAATCTCGGGCCTCTCGCAGCCCCGTCGAGGCCCAGAGACCGCGGGGATAAAATACAGAGCCAAGAGACACAAACAATTGACGCTCGTAAGTGGCAAGCTCTTCTTTGCACGACATTTTTTTTCTCTCCTTTTATTAACTTTTCTTTTCTCTTCTCTTTTTTTGTATCTTTTCCTTTCTTTTTTGTCTCTTTTGAAAAAAAATTATGACGTGGAGAGGGGTTTAGGTTACAAGGGGGGGGGGGAGAGGTTGGTGGGTAGGGTATTGAGGGAGGAAGGGAGGGGGAGAGGGGGAGGAGGAGGAGAGGTTAAAAAAAGGAAAAAAGAAAGAAAAAGATCTAAAAAAGGAAGAAAAATTTCCCCGAGAAAAATAGAGAAGAAAGAAAAAAATCTCCCCTAAAAAGAATAAAAAGGAATAAAAAAACTCCTCAAAAGAAAAAGAATAAATAAAAATGAAAGAAAAAATCTCCCCTAAAAAGGAAAACAGAAAGAAAAAAAATCGCCCCTAAAAAAAAAAGTCGACCCTAAAAAACGAAAACAAAAATAAATTGTAAAAAAAAGAGAAAAAAAATAAATAAAAAAGAAAAAAAA
This sequence comes from Penaeus vannamei, assembly GCF_042767895.1. Classification (NCBI taxonomy): domain Eukaryota; kingdom Metazoa; phylum Arthropoda; class Malacostraca; order Decapoda; family Penaeidae; genus Penaeus; species Penaeus vannamei. The sequence goes on along the minus strand of NW_027213441.1, from coordinate 20,641 downwards.
GAAAAATCTCCCCTAAAAAAGAAAAAAATCCCTAAAAAAAAAAAAAATAATAAAAAAAAGGAAAAAGAGAGAAAAAAATCCAAATAAGAAAAGAAAAAAAGAAAAAAAATGCCCTAAACAAAGGAAAAAAAGAAAGAAAAAATCTCCCCTAAAAAACAAAAAAAAATAAAAAAAACAAAAAAGGGAAGAAAGAAGAAAAAAATCTCCCCTAAAAAGAAGAAAAAAATCCCTAAAAAAGGGGGAAAATAGAAAAAATTCCCCCCAAAAAGAACAAAATAAATCTCCCCTAAAAAAAATGAAAATAGAATAAACCTCCAATAAAAAGGGGGGAAAAGAATGAAAAAATCCCCTAAAAAGGGAAAAAACAGAAAAAAAATCTCTCCTAAAAAGGAAAAAAAGAAGAAAATAGATCCCTAAAAAGAGCGAAAAAGGAAAAAATCTCCACTAAAAAAAAATAAATAAAAAAGAAAGTAAATCCCTAAGAAAGGAAAAAGAAAGAAAAAAATCCCTAAAAAAAGAGGGAAAAATCTCCCCTAAAAGAAAGGAAAAAATAAGAAAAACATAAAAGAAAAAAGGAAAAAAGAAAAAATCTCGGGCCTCTCGCAGCCCCGTCGAGGCCCAGAGACCGCGGGGATAAAATACAGAGCCAAGAGACACAAACAATTGACGCTCGTAAGTGGCAAGCTCTTCTTTGTACGACATTTTTTTTCTCTCCTTTTATTAACTTTTCTTTTCTCCTCTTTTTTTGAATCTTTTCCTTTCTTTTTTTGTCTCTTTTGAAAAAAAATTATGACGTGGAGAGGGGTGTAAGTTACAAGGGATGGGGGGGGGAGGGGTTGGTGGGTAGGGTACTGAGGGAGGGAGGGGGAGAGGGGGAGGAGGAGGAGAGGTAAAATAGGAAAAAAGAAAGAAAAAAATCTCCCCTAAAAGAAAGAAAAGAAAAAAAAGAAAAAAAAATCTTCCTAAAAAAAGAAAAAAAGCAAAAAATACATTAAAAAGAAGAGAAAAAAAAATACTACCCCAAAAAAAAAGGGGTAAAAAAAAAGAAAGAAATTTCTTAGAAAAAGAAAAAAAGAAAAAAAAATCTCTCTTAGAAAAAGAAAAAAAAATCTCCCGTAAAGAAAGGAAACAAGAAAGAAAAAAAACCCTTAAAAATGAAAAGAATCTCCCCTAATAAAAGAAAAAAAAGGAAAGAAAAAAAAAACCCCCTAAAAAAGGGAAAAAATTCACGCCAAAAAAAAAGAAAAAAAATTTAAAAGAAAAAAAGGGGAAAAAAGAAATCTCCCCTAAAAAGGGGGGGAAATCCCTAAAAAAGGGGGAATAACAAAGAAAGAAAAAAATCTCCCCTAAAAAAAAGAGAAAAAATCTCCCCTAAAAAGAGTGGGAAATCTCCCCTAGAAAAGAAAAAAGAAAAAAAAATCCCTAAAAAGGAAAAAAGGGGAAAACAAATCACTAAAAAGGAAAAAAAGGGAAAAAATCTCCCCTATAAAGAAGGAAAAAAAGAAAAAAAGAAAAAATCTCCCCTAAAAAGAAGGAAAAAAAGGAAAAAAGAAAAAATCTCGGGCCTCTCGCAGCCCCATCGAGGCCCAGAGACCGCGGGGATAAAATACAGAGCCAAGAGACACAAACAATTGACGCTCGTAAGTGGCAAGCTCTTCTTTGTACGACATTTTTTTTCTCTCCTTTTATTAACTTTTCTTTTCTCCTCTTTTTTTGAATCTTTTCCTTTCTTTTTTTGTCTCTTTTGAAAAAAAATTATGACGTGGAGAGGGGTGTAAGTTACAAGGGATGGGGGGGGGAGGGGTTGGTGGGTAGGGTACTGAGGGAGGGAGGGGGAGAGGGGGAGGAGGAGGAGAGGTAAAATAGGAAAGAAGAAAGAATAAAAATCTCCCCTAAAAGAAAGAAAAGAAAAAAAGAAAGAAAAAATCTCCCTTAAAAAAAAAAAAGAAACAAAAAAAACCCTAAAAAGAAGAGAAAAAAAAAATACTCCCCCTAAAAAAAAGGGGTAAAAAAAAAGAAAGAAATTTCTTAGAAAAAGAAAAAAAGAAAAAAAAATCTCTCTTAGAAAAAGAAAAAAAAATCTCCCGTAAAGAAAGGAAAGAAGAAAGAAAAAAATCCCTTAAAAATGAAAAGAATCTCCCCTAATAAAAGGAAAAAAGGAAAGAAAAAAAAACTAAAAAAAGAGGAAAAAATCTCGCCTAAAAAAAAGGAAAAAAATTTAAAAGAAAAAAAGGGGAAAAAAGAAATCTCCCCTAAAAAGGGGGGGAAATCCCTAAAAAGGGGGAATAAAAAAGAAAGAAAAAAATCCTAAAAAAAAGAGAAAAAATCTCCCCTAAAAAGGGGGGGGGGAATCTCCCCTAGAAAAGAAAAAAGAAAAAAATCCCTGAAAAGGAAGAAAAGGGAAAACAAATCACTAAAAAGGAAAAAAAGGGAAAAAATCTCCCCTATAAAGAAGGAAAAAAAGAAAAAAAGAAAAAATCTCCCCTAAAAAGAAGGAAAAAAAGGAAAAAAGAAAAAATCTCGGGCCTCTCGCAGCCCCATCGAGGCCCAGAGACCGCGGGGATAAAATACAGAGCCAAGAGACACAAACAATTGACGCTCGTAAGTGGCAAGCTCTTCTTTGTACGACATTTTTTTTCTCTCCTTTTATTAACTTTTCTTTTCTCCTCTTTTTTTGAATCTTTTCCTTTCTTTTTTTGTCTCTTTTGAAAAAAAATTATGACGTGGAGAGGGGTGTAAGTTACAAGGGATGGGGGGGGGAGGGGTTGGTGGGTAGGGTACTGAGGGAGGAAGGGGGAGGGGGGGAGGAGGAGGAGAGGTAAAATAGGAAAAAAGAAAGAAAAAAATCTCCCCTAAAAGAAAGAAAAGAAAAAAAAGAAAAAAAAATCTTCCTTAAAAAAGGAAAAAAGACAAAAATACCCTAAAAAGAAGAGAAAAAAAAATACTCCCCCTAAAAAAAAGGGGTAAAAAAAAAGAAAGAAATTTCTTAGAAAAAGAAAAAAAGAAAAAAAAATCTCTCTTAGAAAAAGAAAAAAAAATCTCCCGTAAAGAAAGGAAAGAAGAAAGAAAAAAATCCCTTAAAAATGAAAAGAATCACCCCTAATAAAAGGAAAAAAAGGAAAGAAAAAAAAAATCCCCTAAAAAAGGGAAAAAAATCTCGCCTAAAAAAAAGGAAAAAAATTTAAAAGAAAAAAAGGGGAAAAAAGAAATCTCCCCTAAAAAAGGGGGGAAATCCCTAAAAAGGGGGAATAAAAAAGAAAGAAAAAAATCTCCCCTAAAAAGGGGGGGAAATCTCCCCTAGAAAAGAAAAAAGAAAAAAAATCCCTAAAAAGGAAAAAAGGGAAAACAAATCACTAAAAAGGAAAAAAAGGGAAAAAATCTCCCCTATAAAGAAGGAAAAAAAGAAAAAAAGAAAAAATCTCCCCTAAAAAGAAGGAAAAAAAGGAAAAAAGAAAAAATCTCGGGCCTCTCGCAGCCCCATCGAGGCCCAGAGACCGCGGGGATAAAATACAGAGCCAAGAGACACAAACAATTGACGCTCGTAAGTGGCAAGCTCTTCTTTGTACGACATTTTTTTTCTTTCCTTTTATTAACTTTTCTTTTCTCTTCTCTTCTCTTTTTTTGTATCTTTTCCTTTCTTTTTTGTCTCTTTTGAAAAAAATTATGACGTGGAGAGGGGTGTAAGTTACGAGGGAGGGGGGGGGAGGGGTTGGTGGGTAGGGGTATTGAGGGAGGGAGGGAGGGAGGGGGAGAGGTTAAAAAAAAGGAAAAAAGAAAGAAAAAAATCTAAAAAAAGGAAAAAAGAAAGGAAGAAAAATCTCCCCGAGAAAAATAGAGAAAGAAAAAAATCTCCCCTAAAAAGAAATTAAAAAGAAAGAAAAAAAATCCCCTAAAGAGGAAAAAGGGAAGAACCAATGTCCTCAAAAGAAAAAGAATAAATAAAAATGAAAGAAAAAATCTCTCCTAAAAAAAAGGAAAACAGAAAGAAAAATAATCGCCCCTAAAAAAAAAAAAAAAAAAAATCTCCCCTAAAAAACGAAAACAAAAATAAATTGTAAAAAAAAGGAAAAAATCTCCAATAAAAAAAAGAAAAATCTCCCCTAAAAAATAAAAAACAAATCCCTAAAAAAGGAAAAAAATAAAAAAAGGAAAAAGAGAGAAAAAAAATCTCCCTAATAAAGAAAAAAAGTCCCCTAAAGAAAGGAAAAAAAGAAAGAAAAAATCTGCAATAAAAAAGAAAAAAAGAAAGAAAAAAAGGGAAAAAAGAAGAAAGAAATCTCCCCTAAAAAGGAAAAAAATCCCTAAAAAAGGGGAAAAAAGAAAAAAATCCCAAAAAAAGAACAAAATAAATCTCCCCTAAAAAAATGAAAATAGAATAAACCTCCAATAAAAAGGGGGGGGAAAGAAAGAAAAAATTCCCTAAAAAGGGAAAAAACAGAAAAAAAATCTCTCCTAAAAAATAAAAAAAAAAAAAAAGAAATCCCCAAAAAGAGGGAAAAAGGAAAAAATCCCCTAAAAAAAGGAAAAAAATCACCACTAAAAATAAATAAAAAAGAAAAAAAATCCCTAAAAAAGGGGAAAAAATCCCTAAAAAAGGGGAAAAATCTCCCCTAAAAGAAAGGTAAAAAAAATAAGAAAAACATAAAAGAAAAAAAGGAAAAAAGAAAAAATCCTGGGCCTCTCGCAGCCCCATCGAGGCCCAGAGACCGCGGGGATAAAATACAGAGCCAAGAGACACAAACAATTGACGCTCGTAAGTGGCAAGCTCTTCTTTGTACGACATTTTTTTTTTCTTTCCTTTTATTAACCTTTCTTTTCTCTTCTCCTCTTTTTTTGTATCTTTTCCTTTCTTTTTTTGTCTCTTTTGAAAATTTTTATGACGTGGAGAGGGGTGTAAGTTACGAGGGATGGGGGGAGGGAGGGGTTGGTGGGTAGGGGTATTGAGGGAGGGAGGGAGAAAGGGGGAGGAGGAGGAGAGGTAAAAAAAAAAGAAAAAAGAAAGAAAAAAATCTAAAAAAGGAAAAAAAGAAAAGAAAAAATCTCCCCTAAAAAAAAAAGGAAAAAAGAAAGGAAGAAAAATCTCCCCGAGAAAAATCGAGAAAAAGAAAAAAAATCTCCCCTAAAAAGAAATGAAAAAGAAAGAAAAAAAATCCCCTAAAGAGGAAAAAGGGAAGAAAAAATCCCTTAAAAATGAATAAATAAAAAGGAAAGAAAAAAAATCTTGCCTTAAAATCGGGAAAAACAGAAAGAAAAAAAATCCCTAAAAAAAAAAATCTCCCTAAAAACAAAGAAACAAAAATAAATCTCCCCTAAAAAAGAGGGGAAAAAGAAAAAGAAAAAAATCCCCCCTAAAAGAACGAAAAATCCTAAGGAAGGAAAAAAATCTCCAATAAAGAAAAAAAGGAAAAATCTCCCCTAAAAAGAAAAAATCTCCCTAAAAAAGGAAAAAGAACCCACACCTAAAAGGAAAGAGAGAAAATCTCGCCTAATAAAGAAAAAAATGTCCCTAAAGAAAAAGAAAGAAATCAGAGGTTAAAAAAAGGAAAAAGAGAAAGAAAGAAATCCCCTAAAAAGAAGGGAAAAAGAGAAAAAAAGGAAAAAAGGAAAATAGAATCCTGGGCCTCTCGCAAATGCCCCATCGAGGGCCAGAGACCTCGGGGATAAAATACAGAGCCAAAAAGAAAGAAACAATTGTCGCTCGTAAGTGGCAAGCTCTTCTTTGTAGGACCTAAAATAGGGAAAAAAACAAAAAAAATCACCTTAAAAAAGGAAAAAAGAAGAAAATAGATCCCCTAAAAGAGGGAAAAGCAGAAAAATCCCCTAAAAAAGGAAAAACCTCCACCCGAGAAAAATAAATAAAAAATAAAAAAAATCCCTAAAAAAGGAAAAAGAAAAAAAATCCCTAAAAAAGGGGAAAAAATCTCCCCTAAAAAGGAAAAAATGGAAGAAAAAATCTCCTCAAAAGAAAAATTGAATGAAACAAAAAGGAAAGAAAAAATCTTGCCTAAAAAAAGGAAAACAGAAGAGCAAAAAATCGCCCCTAAAAAAAAAAAAGAAACTTCAAAAAGAAAAATAAATCTCCCCTAAAAAGAACGAAATCTACAAAGGATAAATAAGGAAAAATCAATAAATCCTGGCAAAGAAAAAAAGAAAAATCTTCCCTAAAGAAAGGAAAGAAGAAAAGACAAGAAAAATCTCCTCTGAAAAAGAAAAAAGAAATAAAAATGGAAAAAGAGAAGAAAAGAAATCTCCCCTAAAAGGAAAAAAAAAAGGGAAAATAATCCTGGAAAAAGGGAAAAAAGAAAAATCCCTCAAAAAGAACAAATAAATCTCCCCTAAAAAATGAAAATAAGAATAAACCTCCACAATAAAGGAAAGTGAAGGAAAGAAAAATTCTTCCCTAAAAAAGGAAAAAACAGAAAGAACAATCCCCCCAAAAAATAAAAAAAAAAAGAAAATAGATCCCTAAAAAGAGGGAAAAAGGGAAAAAATCCCCCTCCTAAAAGGAAAAATCATCACTAAAAATAAAAGAGAAAGAAAAAAATCTCCAATAAAAAGGAAAAAAAAAGAAAAAAAATCCTAAAAAAAGGAAAAAAAATGAAAGAAAAACTAAAAAGAAGAAAAAAAGGAAAAAAGAAAAAAATCTCGGGCCTCTCGCAGCCCCATCGAGGCCCAGAGACCGCGGGGATAAAATACAGAGCCAATAGACACAAACAATTGACGCTCGTAAGTGGCAAGCTCTTCTTTGTAGGACATTTTTTTTCCTTCCTTTTTTATTAACTTTTCTTTTCTCTTCTCTTCTCTTTTTTTGCATCTTTTCCTTTCTTTTTTGTCTCTTTTGAAAAAATTATCGAGTCGTGGAGGGGGGTGTAAGTTAGGAGGGAGGGGGGGTGGGTAGGGGTAGTGGGGGACAGAAAGGGAGGAGAAGGAGGGGGTGAGAGTTGGAGGGTAGGGGTATTGAGGGAGGGAGGGAGGGGGAGGAGGAGGAAGGGGTGAGGGTTGGAAGGGAGGGAGGGGGAGGGGGGAGGAGAAGGAGGGGGGTGAGGGTTGGAGGGTAGTGGTATTGAGAGGAGGGAGGGAGGAGGAGGAAGGGGGTGAGGGGTTGGAAGGAGGGAGGAGGAGGGGGAGGAGAAGGAGGGCAGGGTTTCTTGATTAGGGGGTATTGAGGGGGAGGGAGGGAGGGGGAGGAGGAGGGGTTGAGGGCTGGAAGGAGGGAGAGGGAGCGGGAGGAGGAGGGGGTGAGAGTTGGAGGAGTAGGGGGGTATTGAGGGAGGGAGGGAGGGAGAGGAGGAGGAAGGGGTGAGGGTTGGAAGGAGGGAGGAAGGGAGGGGAGGAGAAGGAGGGTGAGGGTTGGAGGGTAGGGGTATTGAGGGAGGGAGGGAGGGAGAGGAGGAGGAAGGGGTTGAGGGGTTGGAAGGAGGGAGGAGAGGGAGGGGAGGAGAAGGAGGGGGTGAGGGTTGGAGGGTAGGGGTATTGAGGGAGGGAGGGAAGGGGGAGGAGGAGGAGGGAGGGAGGTGAGGGGTTGGAGGAGGTTTGAGAGGGTTGGAAGGAGGGAGGGAGGGAGGGAGGAGAAGGAGGGGGGTGAGAGTTGGAGGGTAGGGGTATTGTGGGAGGGAGGGAGGGGGAGGAGGAGGAAGGGCTGGTAGGGTTGGAAGGTAGGGGGCGGGAGGAGGGAAGAGGTGAGGGTTGGAGGGTAGGGGGATGAGGAGGAGGGGGTGAGGGTTGGAGAGGTTGAGGGTTGGAAGGAGGGAGCGGGAAGAGGAGGAGGGGGTGAGGGGTTGGAGGGTAGAGGAGGAGGCTGGTGGGTAGGGGTATGGATAAAGGGAAGGGAAGGGGAGGAGGAGGCTGGTGGGCATGCAGGGAGGGAGGGAGGGAGGGGGAGAAGGAGGGGCTGAAGGCTGGTGGGTAGGTGTATCGACATAGGGAAGGGAAGAAGGGAAGGGAAGAAGGGGGGGGGGGGATAGGGCACGAAGCCAACACCTTAACCGAAGAGACAGACATCGATACGAGACACATTCTCCAAACCACATGGTATTGTTTCATGCGTTTTTATGCATCTTTATGCGTTTTTATCTGTCTTTATCTGTCTTTATCCGTCTTTATCTGTCTTTATCCGTCTTTATAAGTCTTTATCTGTCTTTATCCGTCTTTATGCGTCTTTATGCGTCTTTTCCTACTCCATATGTCTTAGCGCATCTTAGTGCGTTTTGGTCTGTCTTTATAAGTCATTATGCGTCTTTATGCGTTTTTACCCGTCTTTATAAGTCATTATGCGTCTTTATGCGTCTTAATCCGTCTTTATGCGTCTTTATGCGTCTTTATGCGTCTTTGATGTTTCTTTATTCACTTATAAGTCATTATGGTGGTATTGAAAGTCTTCATGCGTTTTTATGCATCTTTATGCGTTTTTATCTGTCTTTATCTGTCTTTATCCGTCTTTATCTGTCTTTATCCGTCTTTATAAGTCTTTATCTGTCTTTATCCGTCTTTATGCGTCTTTATGCGTCTTTCTCCGTCTTTATGCGTCTTTATGCGTCTTTATGCGTTTTTATTCGTCTTTATAAGTCATTATGCGTCTTTATGCGTTTTTATTCGTCTTTATAAGTCATTATGCGTCCTTATGCGTCTTAATCCGTCTTTATGTGTCTTTATGAGTCTTTATGCGTCTTTATGCGTTTTTATTCGTCTTTATGCATCTTAATCCGTCTTTATGCATCTTTATGCGTTTTTATCCGTCTTTATGCGTCTTTGTGCGTCTTTATCCGTCTTTAAGCGTCTTTATGCTTTTTTATGCTTTTTTATGCTTTTTTATGCTTTTTTATCCGTCTTTATGCGCCTTTATGCGTCTTTATGCGTCTTTATCCGTCTTTATCCGTCTTTATGCGTCTTTATGCGTTTTTATTCGTCTTTATGCGTCTTTATGCGTTTTTATTCGTCTTTATGCGTCTTTATCCGTCTTTATGCGTCTTTATGCGTCTTTATGCTTTTTTATCCGTCTTTATGCGTCTTTATCCGTCTTTATGCGTCTTTATCCGTCTTTATCCGTCTTTATCCGTCTTTATCCGTCTTTATGCGTCTTTATGCGTCTTTATGCTTTTTTATCCGTCTTTATGCGTCTTTATCCTGCTCCTGCGTCCGTCTTTATCCGTCGTGCGTCTTTGCGTCTTTATGCGTCTTTATCCGTCTTTATTCGTCTTTATGCGTCTTTATCCGTCTTTATTCGTCTTTATGCGTCTTTATGCTTTTTATCAATGTTGTAAATCTTTATCGTCTTTATCCGTCTTTATCAAATCTTTGTAAAATCTTGCCGTCTTCACTTTTTATGCGTCTTTATCCGTCTTTATTCGTCTTTATGCGTTTTTATTCGTCTTTATGCGTCTTTATGTGTTTTTATTCGTCTTTATGCGTCTTTATGCGTTTTTATTCGTCTGTATGCGTCTTTATGAGTCTTTATCCGTCTTTATGCATCTTTATCCGTCTTTATGCTTTATCCTTCTTTATGCGTCTTTATGAGTCTTTATCCGTCTTTATGCTTTATCCTTCTTTATGCGTCTTTATGCTTTTTTATCCGTCTTTATGCGTCTTCATCCGTCTTTATCCGTCTTTATGCGTCTTTATGCGCCTTTATCCGTCTTTATGCGTCTTTATCCGTCTTTATGCGCCTTTATCCGTCTTTATGCGTCTTTATCCGTCTTTATGCGTCTTTATCCGTCTTTATCCGTCTTTATCCGTCTTTATGCGTCTTTATCCGTCTTTATCCGTCTTTATGCGTCTTTATGCGTCTTTATGCGCCTTTATCCGTCTTTATGCGCCTTTATCCGTCTTTATGCGCCTTTATCCGTCTTTATGCATCTTTATCCGTCTTTATGCGTCTTTATCCGTCTTTATGCGTCTTTATGAGTCTTTATCCGTCTTTATGCATCTTTATGCATCTTTATCCGTCTTTATGCGTCTTTATCCGTCTTTATCCGTCTTCATCCGTCTTTATCCGTCTTTATGCGTCTTTATCCGTCTTTATGCGTCGTTATCCGTCTTTATCCGTCTTTATGCGTCTTTATCCGTCTTTATGCGGCTTTATCCGTCTTTATCCGTCTTCATCCGTCTTTATCCGTCTTTATGCGTCTTTATCCGTCTTTATGCGTCCTTATCCGTCTTTATGAGTCTTTATCCGTCTTTATGCGTCTTTATCCGTCTTCAACCGTCTTTATGCGTCTTTATCCGTTTTTATGCGTCTTTATGCTCATCTTATCTCTATGTCTTTATCCCGTCTCACTTTATGCGTCTTTATCCGTCGTCTCATCCGTCTTCATCCACTTATGCGTCCTTATCCGTCTTTATGAGTCTTTATCCGTCTTTATGCGTCTTTATCCGTCTTCAACCGTCTTTATGCGTCTTTATCCGTTTTTATGCGTCTTTATCCGTCTTTATGCGTCTTTATCCGTCTTCAACCGTCTTTATGCGTCTTCATCCGTCTTCATCCGTCTTTATCCGTCTTTATCCGTCTTCATGCGTCCGAAACGAAACGAAAGCAGACGAGGGGCGCGGCAGGGGCGTGGGAGGAAGCGAGTGCCTGCGTCGGGGAAGTCGGTGCTTGCGTGGCGCTTGTGTTTTGACAAGAGGGTCTTCACTGAATGGGATAGT
>NW_027213441.1:5000-7500 GCF_042767895.1 Penaeus vannamei | reverse complement strand
TACTCTTTTCCTTCTTCTTCCTTCCATTTTCCTCTCTTTCTCTCATCCTTTCCTTTTTTTTCCTTTCCCCTTGCTTCTCTTTCTCTCATCCTTTCCTCTTCTTCCCGTTACCTCTCTCTCTGTCTCTCTCTCTCTCTCTCTCTCTCTCTCTCTCTCTCTCTCTCTCTCTCTCTCTCTCTCTCTCTCTCTCTCTCTCTCTCTCTCTCTCTCTCTTCTTCCCTCGCCTTACCTCTTTCTCTCTCCTCCTTTCTATTTTTTTCTCTTCGTTTATTTTTTGTTTATTTTGCCCTCTTTTCTTCCTCACTCCCCCTCTTTTTTCTTTCTTTTTTCCTCTCTCCTTCTTTGTCTTCTTCTCATCCCCTCGGCTTTTTTTCTTGTTCTCGTCGTTTTCTCTTTCGTCTGCCTTCTCATATTTTGTCCTCTTTTCTATTCATTTTCGTCTATTTCTCACCGATTTTTCTCCTTCCCTATCTATCTCTTTTTTCCTTCTCTTTCTTTCTTCCCTTCTCTCTCTCTCCTTCCCTATCTTTCTCTTTTTTCCTTCTCTTTCTTTCTTCCCTTCTCTTTCTCTCCTTCCCTCTCTTTCACTCTTTCCTTTTCTTTCTCTCCGTCCTTTCTCTTTTTCTCCCAACTCTCTCTTCCCTTATCCCTTCTCCTCTCCTCCGTCTGACCTGGTTTGTGAGAGAATATTCTAGCATCTTCTTAATGGGAGTAAAAGGTTTCTTCTTGCCTGTAAAGAGAGGAAGAAATAGAAAAAGAATATTTTTTTTTTCTTCTTCTCTCTCTCTTCTCTTCTCTCTCTCTCTCTCTCTCTCTCTCTCTCTCTCTCTCTCTCCCTCTCGCTCTCTCTCTCTCTCTCTCTCTCTCTCTCTCTCTCTCTCTCTCTCTCTCTTTCTCTCTCAAAAGAAAATAGAAAAAAGAATAGAAAAAGAGAGACAGAGAGAGATAGAGAAGATAGAGAGAGAGAGAAATACTAATTCACATAAAGCTCTACAATTGTATCGTCACATACATTCTATTCAATATATATGTAGTGGTTTTTTTTATCATCTTAATATCCATAAACTTCTAGACTGAACTTCAGGGTGAGGGGGGAGGGAGAGGGGTGAGGGAGAAGAAGAGGAGTTAGGGAGGGGGTGAGGAGAGGAAGTGCGGGAGGGTGAGGGAGAAGGAGGGGGTGAGTGAGAAGGAGAAGAAGAGGGTTGAGGGAGAAGGAGGAGAGAGAGGGTTAGGGTGAGGGTGAGGGAGAAGAAGAGGGTTAGGGAGGGGGTGAGGGTGAGGGTGAGGGAGAAGAAGAGGAGTTAGGGTGAGGGGGAGGGAGAGGGTGAGGGTGAGGGAGAAGGAGAGTGTAAGGGGGAGGGATAGGGAGAGGGTGAAAGTTCAGCAAGAAGGCATGAAGCTCATTTCTTTTCGGATTTCAGACTTTTCCAAGAAGCTCCTTGTCTTGGATTAGACTTGGTGCTTGTCTAGTCCATTGCATATCGTCGATTTTGGCTCAAAAACGTTCTGCTTTTCCTGGAGTTTTCAAAAGCATTCAGACATCACAGCTATATAGAGGGACTTTTTTCAACTACCAAATACTCTGGTTACTTAATAACTCAAATCTAAACTACCAATTATCTTTCTAAGCACCAGGGAATTATCCAATTATCCACTGGTGTAGGTAGGCAGGGCTATTAGTAAAGAATATAACTGAAACTCGTGTATTTTTCTTAGCTTTAAAGACTTTTTTTTGAAAACCAAATGAACAATATTTGTAAAGTCAGTTTGCTAGAGTCATTTGCGATTAAGTGTCAATCACTAATTGGCAATTACTTTTCTAAATATGGAGAATTTTTATGTTTGTGCGTAGGCCTATGTAAAATCATTATTGTAATTTCCACGGCTGGGATTTTATTTATTTATTTATCTATTTTCATCTATATATTTTGAGTATTTTAATTTCGTGTTCACTGAAGCAAAGCAATACTGCAAGTAATCCAAGGCTTTATTTACAGATTTAAATACTTTACACAAGATCCAGATTCCAAGGTGTACAATAAAAAAGAATGTTTTCTCATTTTTTTTCCTTTTTTATCTTTTCTTTTCCTTTTTCTTTTTTCTTTTCATTTTTCTTTTTTCTTTTATTTTCCTTTTTCTTTTTTTTCTTTTTTATCTTATTTTCCTTTTTCTTTTTCTTTTTTCTTTTATTTTCCTTTTTTTCTTTTCCTTTTTCTTTTTTTCTTCTCTTTTCGCTTTTATTTTATTTTATTTTTCTTCTTCCTTTTTCCTTTTCTCTTTTCTTTTCCCTTTTTTATTTCATTTTTCTCTTATCGGGGACAGAGGTCTAAACCCGAATAAAGCGTGGCACTTCAAATTAAGCAAAGTCACTTGTGATGATTAAAAGAAGTATAGTTAAGATTCTGATCATAATTTCCTATAAATCATTTCCCCTTGTTTATCTTATATTTCTAAAACACCGACAATAACTGCCCCGAGAGAAAAAAAAATGCCCATTGTG
>NW_027213440.1:140000-142281 GCF_042767895.1 Penaeus vannamei | reverse complement strand
CCATGCGCGTTGGGCGAGTGACGTCATCGTTTGGCTCCGCCCACCGCGCGCTCCCATTGGTCCGTTTGGCCTCTTGTCAGGAAATGCTATTTGGAGAGCTAGCATTTCGACTTGCAATTTTCTAGATCCTCTATGCTAGGGTCTCATTCTGCTCCCATAGAGGAGTCGGGCGAGGAGGAGGGTCCTTATCAGTCGGGGTTTTTACTTTATAATGGAGGGAGAATGGAGATTTACGTGTCTGTCCTGGCTTTGCAAAACGAGGCAGATGGAGGGAATAGCCCAGCCACCAGACGCCCATGCCTGACGTGTAACTAATTACCGACTATCTGACCTAGATTTTAACGAAAATGGCGTGATGTGGGTGGGTGGGTGGACGCCATGCATCACCAGTGCATCGGTGAGCAAGTGCCTCATAATGGCAGGGTTTCTATATATCCCGCTTCAACATAATAAATGTTGCTGCTGCTGTACGACCCCCTCCCATCCCCGATCCGGCCCTTCACCGGCGTGATGTTTGCGAGTGACGTCATTAAAAAGCGATGCATAAGGCGTCTTTCTCCGGGATATCAGTTTGCATTAGGATTCCCTCTCGGCTTTGATACCATGCAGAAATGAGTGAGTGAATGGAGGCGAAACGAATGTTGAGTTAGGAAGAAGAGGTGGGAACCTCGCGGACACGATCCGGTGGGCGGGGCTTGCGCGATGACGTCATGGATAGAATGGGTCACAACAAGAGGCACCTTGTTGTACGATAACCCACCGGATGCGGATGTTTCGCCCATTATCTCGTCTCGGGGCATATCCTCATCTCGGGTTACGTCGAGCAATGCATCTTCATTTTACGCTATACGGAGTGTGGGGCCCCAGCAAGGGCAAAGGAGGGCACTAACGCACGAAAAAGGCTAAGATAACGGAGATGAAAGGCGCGTGGTGGCAACCCGATGCCGGGAGCCCGTGCGCGGCGGAGGGCGGCCCCGTAGCGCCCTGGAACGTTAGAGGATGGGTGAGTGTGTCTTGATTATTATTTTACTGATAAAAATATGAGGGAAAACATGAGTTTCGGCCATGACCAAGGCACCAACGCGCGTCTAACACTCTCGTGCATGGAAAAAGGAGAAGTGTGATGGAAGTGGAGTGCGGTGGGTGGGAAATCGAAGAGGAAATTAGATTTTGGTCGGGGACGTGGCTTAGTTCCGTGTGCGTCGCAAGTGTTTGTGTGTGAGCGGCGTGTGAGTGTGTGTGTGTGTCGGTCCCGCGGCCACGGCATTGTCCCGAGTTTTGTTCTTGCCAGTGTTATTTTCTCGCCTACGAGTGGTTATATTTCTTGCCCCGGCGTGGCACACAGTGTACAAGGAACATAACACGACGACGAGACATTGTCACCGAGCAGAATGCTTCGTGTTGGCCTTCAGTGTGGAGGTATTGGACGTCCCGAATATTTTCCCCCGATTTGTGTTTTGCGTCCGTGGTGGTGTCGGCCTTCAAAGAAAATGGATTAGCGTGATATTTGGGCGTTTTTGTGATCTTTTCAGCACTTGATAAAAAATCGACAACCTTGTTTTCTGGTGGTTGTTTTGGTTTGCCATTTCTGTGGCACATTTCCCGTCGTGTTTTGGAGTGTCGTTGCGAGAACTTTTCCGGGTAGAATCGTGCGAGTGAACTGCACAAGTGCGTTCTGTCTGCGCTCACGAACGCACATATATTTAAGGCGTCATTTATGAACATCACTTTATATCACTGTAGACTTTTATAAAGGTTCAGCACTGAAGTTTTGCACTGTCGAGGTGGACTTTGACAGCTGCGGGGTTGGTGTGGCCGTAAAATGTAATCCCGGAGCGTGGAGCAGGCCGGGGCGGATGGCCGAGCGGAGCGGGGCAGGAGAGGGCCATGGCACCGTCGGGTAGACTTCGCGTGGCACTGGGTGCCAGGCATCGTCGTCCTCGCCTTCTGCTGCCTTACTGATCCTCACCAAGCTTTCAGGAACACTGGAGTAGGGGAGTGTTCAGCTCCACGTTCAACATATAGGAACGTCACTTGTAAATTCCGTCAAATTGTGTGTGTGCGGAGAACGGCGCTGATTGGCCGAGCCAGCGGCACCGCAGTTCAACGCGCGGCCATTGGCTGCTGGTGCGGAGGCCCCGCCCCCGTGGACACGCCTCTCCCACCAGCACCAGCCACCTATTTACGACACACACTCATTCAATAATGGTCTCTACTGCTGTGTGTTCCTACTTGGGTCGTGGTGGTGATAGTGGTGAAGCAGTAGAGGCTCGTGGGCAGT
>NW_027213440.1:122500-132500 GCF_042767895.1 Penaeus vannamei | reverse complement strand
TCTCTCTCTCCCGTCTCCTTGTTTCTCTCAGCTCGCGCTCTCTCTCTCTCGATCCCTCGCTCGCGGATTCACTCTCACTTTCGCTCTCGCTCTCACTCTCGTTCTTGTTCTTGCTAGTTGTCTGACTCACTCGTTTGGTCGCTCTCTCTCTCTCTCTCTCTCTCTGTCTGTCTGTCTCTCTCTTTGTTTCTCTCTCTCTCTGTCTGCCTCTTTCTCTTTCTTTTTCTCTGTGTCTGCCTCTTTCTCTCTCTCTCTCTTCATTTCTCTCTCTTTCTCTCTCCTCTCTCTCTCTCTCTCTCTCTCTCTCTCTCTCTCTCTCTCTCTCTCTTCATCTCTCTCTCTCTCTCTCTCTGTGGTGTTTCTTCTCTGTTCTTCTCTTTTTATCTCGTCCTTCCTCAATTTCCTTATTTCTCTTTTCACACGCTCCTTTCTTTTTCTCTTTCTCTTCTCCATCTCGGTCGTCCCTCCTTCCTTCCTCTCTACCCCCTACTCCCTCCCCACTCCCCCTACTCCCCCTACCCCCTACCTCATCCCATGCCTTTTGTTCAACATGAATGGGCGGGCATGGCGCAACGTGTTGGGGGCAGGGGGGGGGGGTAGGAGGGGGTGGAGGGTAGGTCCAGGATTGTTGGGGGTGGAGGGGGGATAAGGATAGGGGAGGGGAGGGGTGGGGCTGCAGAGGAGGAGGAGTTTAGGTGTGAAGGGGGAGGAGGGAGTGGGCGGAGTAGGAGATCGGGGTGGGTCCTAAGGATTGGGTGGAGGAGGGGGAGGGCGAGCGGGAGGAGGTGGGCGGGATTGGGGATTAGGGTGGGTTTAAGGATTCGTGGAGGAGGGGGGGAGGAGGAGGAGGAGGGGGAGGGGGAAGGGAAGAGGGGTGTAAGTAAAAGGATGTGTGGGTAGGGGGGGGGGTAGGGGGGATGTGTCCCAACCTCGTGCTCGTAAATAGTGGAAATGATGACGTCACAGTCGTGGTGGCTGCGTCATGGGCTGGTGTTGGGATTTTTTTTTTTTTTTTTTTATGCACCGTTGCTCTCGTTTATTATTATTATTATTATTATTATTATTATTTTTTGCAAGTTTTCATTTTATTATAGTTATTTTTTTCCTAATGAATATCGTTTAAGTGTGGTAGGAAGTGTTGGGATTTTGTGATTTTGGAGGTTCGTGTTGTTGAGGGAAAAAAGAACCCCGATTAGGTGAGTGTTCAAGGAGGAAACAGCGATTAAGAATCAGTCGTCGTACATTTCGGAATAAGGGCGAATATACCACGTGCGCGTAAGGTAGTGGATGTGACAATCGCGATAATAACAGCTATCTTGATCATGAAGTCGTCACAGTCATCTTTTTTTTCCCGCCGTCCTCGAGTAATAACTTGGAATATCGCGACAGTGGCAGTATGGTGATATTCACTGTCAGCGTTTTATGATAGTGATGGTCGTTGTCATGGTGATGACGATAGCCTCGCCATTGCATTTATCGCCAGCACCATCTTCACGGATGTTGAATCGCCCTCATGGTGGCTCGTCATATTCATCATCACCAGGGATGTTGAATCGCCCTCATGGTGGCTCGTCATATTCATCATCACCAGGGATGTTGAATCGCCCTCGTGGTGGCTCGTCATGTTCATCATCACCAGGGATGTTGAATCGCCCTCATGGTGGCTGGTCACATTCATCATCACCAGGGATGTTGAATCGCCCTCATGGTGGCCTGTCATATTCATCATCACCAGGGATGTTGAATCGCCCTCATGGTGGCCTGTCATATTCATCATCACCAGGGATGTTGAATCGCCCTCATGGTGACCTGTCATATTCATCATCACCAGGGATGTTGAGTCGCCCTCGTGGTGGCTGGTCACATTCATCATCACCAGGGATGTTGAGTCGCCCTCATGGTGGCTCGTCACATTCATCATCACCAGGGATGTTGAATCGCCCTCATGGTGGCTTGTCATTTTCATCATCACCAGGGATGTTGAATCGCCCTCATGGTGGCTGGTCATGTTCATCATCACCAGGGATGTTGAATCGCCCTCATGGTGGCTGGTCATGTTCATCATCACCAGGGATGTTGAGTCGCCCTCATGGTGGCTCGTCACGTTCATCATCACCAAAGATGTTGAGTCGCCCTCATGGTGGCTCGTCACGTTCATCATCACCAGGGATGTTGAGTCGCCCTCATGGTGGCTGGTCATGTTCATCATCACCAGGGATGTTGAGTCGCCCTCATGGTGGCTGGTCATGTTCATCATCACCAGGGATGTTGAATCGCCCTCATGGTGGCTGGTCATGTTCATCATCACCAGGGATGTTGAGTCGCCCTCATGGTGGCTGGTCATGTTCATCATCACCAGGGATGTTGAGTCGCCCTCATGGTGGCTGGTCATGTTCATCATCACCAGGGATGTTGAGTCGCCCTCGTGGTGGCTGGTCACATTCATCATCACCAGGGATGTTGAATCGCCCTCATGGTGGCTCGTCACATTCATCATCACCAGGGATGTTGAATCGCCCTCATGGTGGCTTGTCATGTTCATCATCACCAGGGATGTTGAATCGCCCTCATGGTGGCTGGTCATGTTCATCATCACCAGGGATGTTGAGTCGCCCTCATGGTGGCTTGTCATGTTCATCATCACCAGGGATGTTGAGTCGCCCTCATGGTGGCTCGTCACATTCATCATCACCAGGGATGTTGAATCGCCCTCGTGGTGGCTCGTCATGTTCATCATCACCAGGGATGTTGAATCGCCCTCATGGTGGCTTGTCATGTTCATCATCACCAGGGATGTTGAATCGCCCTCATGGTGGCTTGTCATGTTCATCATCACCAGGGATGTTGAATCGCCCTCATGGTGGCTGGTCATGTTCATCATCACCAGGGATGTTGAATCGCCCTCATGGTGGCTGGTCATGTTCATCATCACCAGGGATGTTGAATCGCCCTCATGGTGGCTCGTCATGTTCATCATCACTAGGGATGTTGAATCGCCCTCATGGTGGCTCGTCATAGTCATCATCACCAGGGATGTTGAATCGCCCTCATGGTGGCTTGTCATGTTCATCATCACCAGGGATGTTGAATCGCCCTCATGGTGGCTGGTCACATTCATCATCACCAGGGATGTTGAATCGCCCTCATGGTGGCCTGTCATATTCATCATCACCAGGGATGTTGAATCGCCCTCATGGTGGCCTGTCATATTCATCATCACCAGGGATGTTGAATCGCCCTCATGGTGACCTGTCATATTCATCATCACCAGGGATGTTGAGTCGCCCTCGTGGTGGCTGGTCACATTCATCATCACCAGGGATGTTGAGTCGCCCTCATGGTGGCTCGTCACATTCATCATCACCAGGGATGTTGAATCGCCCTCATGGTGGCTTGTCATTTTCATCATCACCAGGGATGTTGAATCGCCCTCATGGTGGCTGGTCATGTTCATCATCACCAGGGATGTTGAATCGCCCTCATGGTGGCTGGTCATGTTCATCATCACCAGGGATGTTGAGTCGCCCTCATGGTGGCTCGTCACGTTCATCATCACCAAAGATGTTGAGTCGCCCTCATGGTGGCTCGTCACGTTCATCATCACCAGGGATGTTGAGTCGCCCTCATGGTGGCTGGTCATGTTCATCATCACCAGGGATGTTGAGTCGCCCTCATGGTGGCTGGTCATGTTCATCATCACCAGGGATGTTGAATCGCCCTCATGGTGGCTGGTCATGTTCATCATCACCAGGGATGTTGAGTCGCCCTCATGGTGGCTGGTCATGTTCATCATCACCAGGGATGTTGAGTCGCCCTCATGGTGGCTGGTCATGTTCATCATCACCAGGGATGTTGAGTCGCCCTCGTGGTGGCTGGTCACATTCATCATCACCAGGGATGTTGAATCGCCCTCATGGTGGCTCGTCACATTCATCATCACCAGGGATGTTGAATCGCCCTCATGGTGGCTTGTCATGTTCATCATCACCAGGGATGTTGAATCGCCCTCATGGTGGCTGGTCATGTTCATCATCACCAGGGATGTTGAGTCGCCCTCATGGTGGCTTGTCATGTTCATCATCACCAGGGATGTTGAGTCGCCCTCATGGTGGCTCGTCACATTCATCATCACCAGGGATGTTGAATCGCCCTCGTGGTGGCTCGTCATGTTCATCATCACCAGGGATGTTGAATCGCCCTCATGGTGGCTTGTCATGTTCATCATCACCAGGGATGTTGAATCGCCCTCATGGTGGCTTGTCATGTTCATCATCACCAGGGATGTTGAATCGCCCTCATGGTGGCTGGTCATGTTCATCATCACCAGGGATGTTGAATCGCCCTCATGGTGGCTGGTCATGTTCATCATCACCAGGGATGTTGAATCGCCCTCATGGTGGCTCGTCATGTTCATCATCACTAGGGATGTTGAATCGCCCTCATGGTGGCTCGTCATAGTCATCATCACCAGGGATGTTGAATCGCCCTCATGGTGGCTTGTCATGTTCATCATCACCAGGGATGTTGAATCGCCCTCATGGTGGCTCGTCATAGTCATCATCACCAGGGATGTTGAATCGCCCTCATGGTGGCTTGTCATGTTCATCATCACCAGGGATGTTGAATCGCCCTCATGGTGGCTCGTCATATTCATCATCACCAGGGATGTTGAATCGCCCTCATGGTGGCTCATGTTCATCATCACTAGGGATGTTGAATCGCCCTCATGGTGGCTCGTCATGTTCATCATCACTAGGGATGTTGAATCGCCCTCATGGTGGCTGGTCATGTTCATCATCACCAGGGATGTTGAGTCGCCCTCATGGTGGCTGGTCATATTCATCATCACCAGGGATGTTGAGTCGCCCTCATGGTGGCTCGTCACGTTCATCATCACCAGGGATGTTGAATCGCCCTCATGGTGGCTCGTCATATTCATCATCACCAGGGATGTTGAGTCGCCCTCATGGTGGCTCGTCACGTTCATCATCACCAGGGATGTTGAGTCGCCCTCATGGTGGCTGGTCATGTTCATCATCACCAGGGATGTTGAGTCGCCCTCATGGTGGCTGGTCATATTCATCATCACCAGGGATGTTGAGTCGCCCTCATGGTGGCTGGTCATGTTCATCATCACCAGGGATGTTGAATCGCCCTCGTGGTGGCTCGTCATGTTCATCATCACCAGGGATGTTGAATCGCCCTCATGGTGGCTTGTCATGTTCATCATCACCAGGGATGTTGAATCGCCCTCATGGTGGCTTGTCATGTTCATCATCACCAGGGATGTTGAGTCGCCCTCGTGGTGGCTCGTCATGTTCATCATCACTAGGGATGTTGAATCGCCCTCATGGTGGCTCGTCATAGTCATCATCACCAGGGATGTTGAATCGCCCTCATGGTGGCTGGTCATATTCATCATCACCAGGGATGTTGAGTCGCCCTCATGGTGGCTCGTCACGTTCATCATCACCAGGGATGTTGAGTCGCCCTCATGGTGGCCTGTCATATTCATCATCACCAGGGATGTTGAATCGCCCTCGTGGTGGCTCGTCATGTTCATCATCACCAGGGATGTTGAATCGCCCTCATGGTGGCTTGTCATGTTCATCATCACCAGGGATGTTGAATCGCCCTCATGGTGGCTGGTCATGTTCATCATCACCAGGGATGTTGAGTCGCCCTCGTGGTGGCTCGTCATGTTCATCATCACTAGGGATGTTGAGTCGCCCTCATGGCTTGTCATTTTCATCATCACCAGGGATGTTGAGTCGCCCTCATGGTGGCTGGTCATGTTCATCATCACCAGGGATGTTGAATCGCCCTCATGGCTTGTCATTTTCATCATCACCAGGGATGTTGAGTCGCCCTCATGGTGGCTCGTCACATTCATCAACACCAGGGATGTTGAATCGCCCTCATGGTGGCTCGTCATGTTCATCATCACTAGGGATGTTGAATCGCCCTCGTGGTGGCTCGTCACATTCATCAACACCAGGGATGTTGAGTCGCCCTCATGGTGGCTGGTCATGTTCATCATCACCAGGGATGTTGAGTCGCCCTCATGGTGGCTCGTCATGTTCATCATCACCAGGGATGTTGAGTCGCCCTCATGGTGGCTCGTCATGTTCATCATCACTAGGGATGTTGAATCGCCCTCGTGGTGGCTCGTCATGTTCATCATCACTAGGGATGTTGAGTCGCCCTCATGGCTGGTCATTTTCATCATCACCAGGGATGTTGAGTCGCCCTCATGGTGGCTGGTCATGTTCATCATCACCAGGGATGTTGAGTCGCCCTCATGGTGGCTCGTCACATTCATCATCACCAGGGATGTTGAATCGCCCTCATGGCTTGTCATTTTCATCATCACCAGGGATGTTGAGTCGCCCTCATGGTGGCTCGTCACATTCATCAACACCAGGGATGTTGAATCGCCCTCATGGTGGCTCGTCATGTTCATCATCACTAGGGATGTTGAATCGCCCTCGTGGTGGCTCGTCACATTCATCAACACCAGGGATGTTGAGTCGCCCTCATGGTGGCTGGTCATGTTCATCATCACCAGGGATGTTGAGTCGCCCTCATGGTGGCTCGTCATGTTCATCATCACCAGGGATGTTGAATCGCCCTCATGGTGGCTCGTCATGTTCATCATCACTAGGGATGTTGAATCGCCCTCGTGGTGGCTCGTCACATTCATCAACACCAGGGATGTTGAGTCGCCCTCATCGCTTGTCATTTTCATCATCACCAGGGATGTTGAATCGCCCTCATGGTGGCTTGTCATGTTCATCATCACTAGCTTTCACCTTCGCTGTCATTGATGGCGGATTCGGCAAAATCTCCGGCCAAGGACCATGGCTGTCGTTTGCAATTGATAGGGGCGTGTGGTTTGCTGGTGATTGCAAGGGCCGTTGTTGCAGCTGTGGGCGTTTAGGCTTCGATGGTTAGGGGTGGATGCGGAGGGGGCGGGAGGAAGGTGGAGGAAGGTGGGACGAAGGAGAAGTGGGAGGGGTAGAAAGAGAAAGAGGAGGAGAAGAAGGAGAAGGAGAAGAAGGGTAAGAATGGGGATAATAAAAAGATGGAGTAGGAGGATGAGGATAAGGATAAGGGTAAGAATGGGAATATTAAAGAGGGAAAGGAGGAGGAGAAGGGTAAGAATGAGAATAATAATAAGATGAAGTGGAGGGGGAGGAGGAGAACGAGAACGAGAAAGAGAACGAGAAAAAAGAAAAATAAGAGGTAGATTATATATAAAGAAAGAGGAGGGAGGTAAAGCCGATTGGTTAGGTAAATCGAGATGAGAAAGGGAAAGGTGAAGAAAGGACGAGAGGAGAGGAAGGGGGAGAGAGAGGGACCGGCCGGGAGGGGGGGGGGGGGGTGGCCAGAAGGAGAGAAGTGACCAGGAAAGGGGGGGTAGGGTGGGGGGGGGGAGGAAAGTGATTGGAGGTGATTGCGACCGGTTATTGGTGGCCGAGTGGATTGCGACGTTGGTTTCTTGGGGAGAGGGGGGGGGGGAGGACACACGCACACACACACAACACCACACACACACACACACACACACACACACACACACACACACACACACACACACACACACACACACACACACACAGACACACACACACACAGATACGGGCAGACAAGACACAAATACAGGCAGATGCAGACATACAAGACAGACAGACACATATACAAGACAGACATAGACAGATAAGGCAGATACAGGCATACAAGACAGACACAAACACAGGCAAACAGACAAGACAGACAGGCACAGGCAGACAGACAGAGAGACAGACAGACATACAAGACAGACAGACAGACAGACAGACAGACAAGACAGACAGACAGACAAGACAGACAGACATACAAGACAGACAGACACAGACAGACAGACAGACAGACAAGACAGACAGATAAGGCCGATACAGACAGGCACAAACAGACAGACAGACAGACAGACATACAAGACAGACAGACAGACAGACAGACAGACTGGCAGCCGGGGTGGTGAACGGCCGAAGGAAAATGCGAGCGCAAAGTGTGTACTGGTAATTAGTTCGGAGTTGTTGTGGCGGCTTCCGAGACCCCTAATGAAGACGAAGTTGGGGGGGAAGGGGGGAGAGGAAGAGGAAGAGGAAGGAGAGGAGAATGGGGAGGAAGGGAAGAGAGGGAGGGAGGGAGGGAGGAGGAAGGGAAGGAGGGGGGAGGAAGGGAAGAGAGGGAGGGAGGTGCAGGGAGGAGGAGGAGGGAAGGAGGGAGGAGGAAGGAGGAAGGAATAGGAGAATGGAGAGGAAAGAGGATGAAGGAGAGAGAGGAGATGATGATGGTAGTGGTGGATGAGGAGGAGGTTGTGGGAGGAAGAGGAAGTATAAGTGGAAGGTGAGAAGAATTGATTGGGAGGAGGGAGAGGAGGAGGAGGAGAAAGAGGAAAAGAAGTACAGGAGAAGAAGAAGGAAAAAGTGAGGAGGAGGAAGAGGACAAGGACAGGAGAAGGGACGAAGGAGGAGCAAGAGAATGAGGATGTAGGTTAGGAGAGCCAAAGGAGGGGATGATGAGGCGTGCCGAGCCAGGGACGAGGGATCGGCGGCACAAGCGGGTCTCCTGCGGGCGACTCCTGCCTTCCCTCCCTCCCTCCGCCCTCCCGCGTGCTCCTTCGCTCGCTGCTTATCCTTCTCCTTCTTCTCTTTTTCTTCTTCTTTTACATTTTCTTTTTCTTTTTCTTTTTCTTTTCTTTTTCTTCTCTTTCTTTTTCTCACTTCTTTTTTCTTCTTCTTCTTCTTCTCCTTAACTTTCTTCTTTTCTTCGTCTCCTTAACTTTCTTCTTTTCTTCCTCTCATCCTTCTCCCTTATCTCATCCTCCTCCTTCTACTGCTCCTCACTCCCCTTCCCCCTCTCCCTTCCCCTCCTTTTCTCCATCTCCCTCCATTTCCTCCTCCTCCTCCTCCTCCTCCTACCTCTCCTCCCTCTCCCTCCATATTCCTCTTCTCCGTATATGTATTCCTCTCCTCTCTTCTTGTTATCACCTCTCTGTCTCCGCCTTTCATCCTAGCCATTCCCTTCTCTTTCCCTTCTCCTCCTCCTCTTCCCCCGTCCCCATTCTGACCCCATCCCGTCTTCGTCTCCTCCCCCCCTCCTCCCCCCCCCCCTTTACACAATCCCTCCCCCTTCCCTCATTCCCCCCAATGCCATGTCTCTCTACCCCTCCCCCCCTTTACACAATCCCTCCCCCTTCCCCCTTCCCCCAATACCTTGTCCCTCTACCCCTTTCCCTCCCCCCCCCCCACATACGCTTTGCCTCACCCTCGCTCCCCTATTGGTGGTCATTCTATGCCCCGCCCCCTCTCCCCACCTCTCCCCCCCAACACGTTCCACCGTTGGTCTCTGCCCACTTGGTTTCGCTCCGCCCACACCTGTCGTTCTCTCTCTCTCTCTCTCTCTCTTCTCTCTCTCTCTCTCTCTCTCTCTTCTCTCTCTCTCTCTCTCTCTCTCTCTCTCTCTCTCTCTCTTCCTCCACCAGCCCACTCTTTTCCTTTTTTTCTTTCCCTTGTCTGTTTACCTCCTTTACATATTCTTTCCCACTTCTTTTTTTTTATTGTCGCTCGCCCACTTTCCTTTTCTTCAGGGAATCGACCAGTTTGTTCACTTCCTCCTCTCCCCCTGCCCGCCCCGCCCCCCCCTTTCCCCCGACCCCGTCGCCCCCGCGCCCCCGCTCCCCGACCCCTGTCCGTCCCGCCCCCCGACCCCGTCCGCCCCGCCCGCCCCGACACCCCCCCTCCCTCCGCCAGCCCACCTTTACCTGGCGAGAGGAATCCGCTGTGAAGGACCGTACCCGCACGCCCACGCCTACACGCCCACGCCCTCGTGAACCCACTCACCCGCTCACGCACACATGTGCATTCATATGCTCGTACACTCGCACATACATGCGTAGTCACATGTACAGGTATTTACACACACATGTGTGTGTGTGTGTGTGTGTGTGTGTGTG